>NW_026698913.1:0-66094 GCF_030435755.1 Ochotona princeps | reverse complement strand
TTGGCGCTGAAGTTGCCTGAGAATGTAGAGTTGGTGGCATGTGAAACCCGCATGTGGAGCATTCGTTTTTGTGGGATGCTCTACCAGGTTCATTCCGAGATAATGCACTCAAAGGGCACTAAGCATAGAGTGTGAAAACTGAGTTTCCTTGAGAGCTGCCTGAAAAATGATGGTGTGTGAAGTTAGTGAGCCAAATGGAGTCGTTCTCCCACAAGAAGCACTCGGCTGATCCTTCTTCAATATGCCCTTCACCAACATGCAGTGTTTCCTTGATTGAATTAGCTCTCACACCAATATTTGCGTCTAGAGCCTTTGCATTGAGGGCTATCTGAAAACGGCTGTGGCGCTGAAGTTGCCTGAGAATGTGGAGTTGGTGGCATGTGAAACCCGCATGTGGAGCATTCGTTTGTGTGGGATGCTCACCAAGTTTCATTTCAGTCCTAGGCACTCAAAGGGCACTAAGCATAGAGTGTGAAAACTGAGTTTCCTTGAGAGCTGCTTGGAAGCCTGATGGTGTGTGAAGTTAGTGAGCCAAATGGAGTCGTTCTCCCACAAGAACCACTCGACTGATCCTTCTTCAATATGCCCTTCTCCAACATGCACTGTTTCCTTGATTGAATTAGCTCTCACACCAATATTTGCGTCTAGAGCCTTTGCATTGAGGGCTATCTGAAAACGGCTGTGGCGCTGAAGTTGCCTGTGAATGTGGAGTTGGTGGCATGTGAAACCCGCATGTGGAGCATTCGTTTGTGTGGGATGCTCTACCAGGTTCATTCCTACATAATGCACTCAAAGGGCACTAAGCATAGTGTGTGAAAACTGAGTTTCCTTGAGAGCTGCTTGGAAGCCTGATGGTGTGTGAATTTAGTAAGCAAATGGAGTTGTTCTCCCACAAGAAGAACTCGGCTGATCCTCCTTCAATATGCCCTTCACCAACATGCAGTGTTTCCTTGATTGTATTAGCTCTCACACTAAAATTTGCGTCTATAGCCTTTGCATTGAGGGCTATCTTAAAACGGCTGTGGCGCTGAAGTTGCCTGTGAATTTGGAGTTGGTGGCATGTGAAACCCGCATGTGGAGCATTCGTTTGTGTGGGATGCTCTACCAGGTTCATTCCTACATAATGCACTCAAAGGGCACTAAGCATCGAGTGTGAAAACTGAGTTTCCTTGAAAAGAGCTGCTTGGAAGCCTGATGGTATGTGAAGTTAGTGAGCCAAATGGAGTTGTTCTCCCACAAGAACCACTCGGCTGGTCCTTCTTCAATATGCCCTTCACCAACATGCAGTGTTTCCTTGATTGAATTAGCTCTCACACCAATATTTGCGTCTAGAGCCTTTGCATTGAGTGCTATCTGAAAACAGCTGTGGCGCTGAAGTTGCCTGAGAATGTGGAGTTGGTTGGCATGTGAAACCCACATGTGGAGCAGTCGTTTGTGTGGGATGCTCACCAAGCTTCATTTCAGTCCTAGGCACTCAAAGGGCACTAAGCATAGAGTGTGAAAACTGAGTTTCCTGGAGAGCTGCTTGGAAGCCTGATGGTGTGTGAAGTTAGTGAGCAAATGGAGTTGTTCTCCAACAAGAACCACTGGGCTGATCCTTCTTCAATAGGCCCTTCACCAACATGCAGTGTTTCCTTGATTAAATTAGCTCTCACACCAATATGTGAATCTAGAGCCTTTGCATTGAGGGCTATCTGAAAACGGCTGTGGCGCTGAAGTTGCCTGAGAATGTAGAGTTGGTGGCATGTGAAACCCGCATGTGGAGCATTCGTTTTTGTGGGATGCTCTACCAGGTTCATTCCAAGATAATGCACTCAAAGGGCACTAAGCATAGAGTGTGAAAACTGAGTTTCCTTGAGAGCTGCTTGAAGCCTGATGGTGTGTGAAGTTAGTGAGCCAAATGGAGTCGTTCTCCCACAAGAACCACTCGGCTGATCCTTCTTCAATAGGCCCTTCACCAACATGCAGTGTTTCCTTGATTGAATTAGCTCTCACACCAATATTTGCGTCTAGAGCCTTTGCATTGAGGGCTATCTGAAAACGGCTGTGGCGCTGAATTTGCCTGTGAATGTGGAGTTGGTGGCATGTGAAAACCGCATGTGGAGCATTCGTTTGTGTGGGATGCTCTACCTGGATCATTCCTAGATAATGCACTCAAACGACACTAAGCATAGAGTGTGAAAACTGAGTTTCCTTGAGAGCTGCTTGGAAGCCTGATGGTGTGTGAATTTAGTGAGCCAAATGGAGTTGTTTCTTTTTTCCACAAGAACCACTCGGCTGATCCTGCTTCAATATGCCCTTCACCAACATGCAGTGTTTCCTTGATTGAATTAGCTCTCACACCAATATTTGCGTCTAGAGCCTTTGCATTGAGGGCTATCTGAAAACGGCTGTGCCGCTGAAGTTGCCTGAGAATGTGGAGTTGGTGGCATGTGAAACCCGCATGTGGAGCATTCGTTTGTGTGGGATGCTCACCAAGCTTCCTTTCAGTCCTAGGCACTCAAAGGGCACTAAGCATAGAGTGTGAAAACTGAGTTTCCTTGAGAGCTGCTTGGAAGCCTGATGGTGTGTGAAGTTAGTGTGCCAAATGGAGTTGTTCTCCCACAAGAAACACTCGGCTGATCCTTCTTCAATAGGCCCTTCAACAACATGCAGTGTTTCCTTGATTGAATTAGCTCTCACACAAATATTTGCATCTAGAGCCTTTGCATTGAGGGCTATCTGAAAACGGCTGTGGCGCTGAAGTTGCCTGAGAATGTAGAGTTGGTGGCATGTGAAACCCGCATGTGAGCATTCGTTTTTGTGGATGCTCTACCAGGTTCATTCCGAGATAATGCACTCAAAGGGCACTAAGCATAGAGTGTGAAAACTGAGTTTCCTTGAGAGCTGCCTGAAAAATGATGGTGTGTGAAGTTAGTGAGCCAAATGGAGTCGTTCTCCCACAAGAAGCACTCGGCTGATCCTTCTTCAATATGCCCTTCACCAACATGCAGTGTTTCCTTGATTTAATTAGCTCTCACACCAATATTTGCGTCTAGAGCCTTTGCATTGAGGGCTATCTGAAAACGGCTGTGGCGCTGAAGTTGCCTGAGAATGTGGAGTTGGTGGCATGTGAAACCCGCATGTGGAGCATTCGTTTGTGTGGGATGCTCTACCTGGATCATTCCTAGATCATGCACTCAAAGGGCACTAAGCATAGAGTGTGAAAACTGAGTTTCCTTGAGAGCTGCTTGGAAGCCTGATGGTGTGTGAAGTTAGTGAGCCAAATGGAGTCGTTCTCCCACAAGAACCACTCGGCTGATCCTTCTTCAATAGGCCCTTCACCAACATGCAGTGTTTCCTTGATTGAATTAGCTCTCACACCAATATTTGCGTCTAGAGCCTTTGCATTGAGGGCTATCTGAAAACGGCTGTGGCGCTGAATTTGCCTGTGAATGTGGAGTTGGTGGCATGTGAAAACCGCATGTGGAGCATTCGATTGTGTGGGATGCTCTACCTGGATCATTCCTAGATAATGCACTCAAACGACACTAAGCATAGAGTGTGAAAACTGAGTTTCCTTGAGAGCTGCTTGGAAGCCTGATGGTGTGTGAATTTAGTGAGCCAAATGGAGTTGTTCTCCCACAAGAACCACTCGGCTGATCCTGCTTCAATATGCCCTTCACCAACATGCAGTGTTTCCTTGATTGAATTAGCTCTCACACCAATATTTGCGTCTAGAGCCTTTGCATTGAGGGCTATCTGAAAACGGCTGTGCCGCTGAAGTTGCCTGAGAATGTGGAGTTGGTGGCATGTTAAACCCGCATGTGGAGCATTCGTTTGTGTGGGATGCTCACCAAGGTTCCTTTCAGTCCTAGGCACTCAAAGGGCACTAAGCATAGAGTGTGAAAACTGAGTTTCCTTGAGAGCTGCTTGGAAGCCTGATGGTGTGTGAAGTTAGTGTGCCAAATGGAGTTGTTCTCCCACAAGAAACACTCGGCTGATCCTTCTTCAATAGGCCCTTCACCAACATGCAGTGTTTCCTTGATTGAATTAGCTCTCACACAAATATTTGCATCTAGAGCCTTTGCATTGAGGGCTATCTGAAAACGGCTGTGGCGCTGAAGTTGCCTGAGAATGTAGAGTTGGTGGCATGTGAAACCCGCATGTGGAGCATTCGTTTTTGTGGGATGCTCTACCAGGTTCATTCCTAGATAATGCACTCAAAGGGCACTAAGCATAGAGTGTGAAAACTGAGTTTCCTTGAGAGCTGCTTGGAAGCCTGATGGTGTGTGAAGTTAGTGAGCCAAATGGAGTTGTTCTCCCACAAGAACCACTCGGCTGATCCTTCTTCAATATGCCCTTCACCAACATGCAGTGTTTTCTTGATTGAATTAGCTCTCACACCAATATTTGCGTCTAGAGCCTTTGCATTGAGGGCTATGTGAAAACGGCTGTGGCGCTGAAGTTGCCTGAGAATGTGGAGTTGGTGGCATGTGAAACCCGCATGTGGAGCATTCGTTTGTGTGGGAAGCTCTACCTGGATCATTCCTAGATCATGCACTCAAAGGGCACTAAGCATAGAGTGTGAAAACTGAGTTTCCTTGAGAGCTGCTTGGAAGCCTGATGGTGTGTGAAGTTAGTGAGCCAAATGGAGTCGTTCTCCCACAAGAACCACTCGGCTGATTCTTCTTCAATAGGGCCCTTCACCAACATGCAGTGTTTCCTTGATTGAATTATCTCTCACACCAATATTTGCGTCTTTAGCCTTTGCATTGAGGGCTATCTGAAAACGGCTGTGGCGCTGAAGTTGCCTGAGAATGTGGAGTTGGTGGCATGTGAAACCCGCATGTGGAGCATTCGTTTCTGTGGGATGCTCTACCTGGATCATTCCTAGATCATGCACTCAAAGGGCACTAAGCATAGAGTGTGAAAACTGAGTTTCCTTGAGAGCTGCTTGGAAGCCTGATGGTGTGTGAAGTTAGTGAGCCAAATGAAGTCGTTCTCCCACAAGAACCACTCGGCTGATTCTTCTTCAATAGGCCCTTCACCAACATGCAGTGTTTCCTTGATTGAATTATCTCTCACACCAATATTTGCGTCTATAGCCTTTGCACTGAGGGCTATCTGAAAACGGCTGTGGCGCTGAAGTTGCCTGAGAATGTGGAGTTGGTGGCATGTGAAACCCGCATGTGGAGCATTCGTTTGTGTGGGATGGTATACCAGGTTCATTCCTTGATAATGCGCTCAAAGGGCACTAAGCATAGAGTGTGAAAACTGAGTTTCCTTGAGAGCTGCTTGGAAGCCTGATGGTGTGTGAATTTAGTGAGCCAAATGGAGTTGTTCTCCCACAAGAACCACTCGGCTGATCCTTCTTCAATATGCCCTTCATCAACATGCAGTGTTTCCTTGATTGAATTAGCTCTCACACCAATATTTGCGTCTATAGCCTTTGCATTGAGGGCTATCTGAAAACGGCTGTGGAGCTGAAGTTGTCGGTGAATGTATAGTTGGTGGCATGTGAAACCCGCATGTGGAGCATTCGTTTGTGTGGGATGCTCACCAAGCTTCATTTCAGTCCTAGGCACTCAAAGGGCACTAAGCATAGAGTGTGAAAACTGAGTTTCCTGGAGAGCTGCTTGGAAGCCTGATGGTGTGTGAAGTTAGTGAGCCAAATGGAGCTGTTCTCCCACAAGAACCACTCGGCTGATCCTTCTTCAATAGGCCCTTCAACAACATGCAGTGTTTCCTTGATTGAATTAGCTCTCACACAAATATTTGCATCTAGAGCCTTTGCATTGAGGGCTATCTGAAAACGGCTGTGGCGCTGAAGTTGCCTGAGAATGTAGAGTTGGTGGCATGTGAAACCCGCATGTGGAGCATTCGTTTTTGTGGGATGCTCTACCAGGTTCATTCCTAGATAATGCACTCAAAGGGCACTAAGCATAGAGTGTGAAAACTGAGTTTCCTTGAGAGCTGCTTGGAAGCCTGATGGTGTGTGAAGTTAGTGAGCCAAATGGAGTTGTTCTCCCACAAGAACCACTCGGCTGATCTTCTTCAATAGGCCCTTCACCAACATGCAGTGTTTCCTTTATTGAATTAGCTCTCACACCAATATTTGCGTCTAGAGCCTTTGCATTGAGGGCTATCTGAAAAGGGCTGTGGCGCTGAAGTTGCCTGTGAATGTGGAGTTGGTGGCATGTGAAACCCGCATGTGGAGCATTCGTTTGTGTGGGATGCTCTACCAGTTTCATTCCTAGATCATGCACTCAAAGGGCACTAAGCGTAGAGTGTGAAAACTGAGTTTCCTGGAGAGCTGCTTGGAAGCCTGATGGTGTGTGAAGTTAGTGAGCCAAATGGAGTTGTTCTCCCACAAGAACCACTCGGCTGATCCTTCTTCAATAGGCCTTCACCAACATGCAGTGTTTTCTTGATTGAATTAGCTCTCACCACCAATATTTGCATCTAGAGCCTTTGCATTGAGGGCTATCTGAAAAACGGCTATGGCGCTGAAGTTGCCTGAGAATGTGGAGTTGGTGGCATGTGAAACCCGCATGTGGAGCATTCGTTTGTGTGGGATGCTCTACCTGGATCATTCCTAGATCATGCACTCAAAGGGCACTAAGCATAGAGTGTGAAAACTGAGTTTCCTTGAGAGCTGCTTGGAAGCCTGATATTGTGTGAAGTTAGTGAGCTAAATGGAGTTGTTCTCCCACAAGAACCACTCGGCTGATCCTTCTTCAATAGGCCCTTCACCAACATGCAGTGTTTCCTTGATTGAATTAGCTCTCACACCAATATTTGCGTCTAGAGCCTTTGCATTGAGGGCTATCTGAAAACGGCTGTGGCGCTGAAGTTGCCTGTGAATGTGGAGTTGGTGGCATGTGAAACCCGCATGTGGAGCATTCGTTTGTGTGGGATGCTCTACCAGGTTCATTTCTAGATAATGCACTCAAAGGGCACTAAGCATAGAGTGTGAAAACTGAGTTTCCTTGGGCGAACCTGAAAAAGATGGCCGACTGCAGAGAGCTGGTGTAGGGTGGAGTCGAGAAGGAGGGGAGCCGATCCAGCAGAGAAACAGGCCAGGAGGCGCGAAACTGTAGGGGGAAAAGCAAGAAGGTCACTGGAGTTCACTAAAGCAAGAAGATCTACACAGCGTGAAGGAACAGCCGCAAAAAGTAGGAAAGAAAATACAGCACGCCGCGAGAAACCTGGTGAGTCACGATCCCAGGCAGGGGGAAGGCGGCAGAGGCTCAACCGCCCCAGGGAAAACAGAGGCGGCTGGAAGGATAGGCGCCCACACCGACAGGGGCACCAGTCCCCCTGGAAGGCAGGAGCCCCCAGAGGAGACTACTGGACTGATCATTGGGTGCATTATCCCTGCAGAAGTGGAGGAAAAGCTGGGGAGATTTCCCAGAGGCTTGCCTACCCGCTGCTCAGCGGCTCTGGGAGAGTGCAGAGGGAACAGGAGCAGCACTGTGGGACTGGGGCTCAGAGATCCCCATATCGGCTCCGAGCTGTGGACTGGCTGCGGGAGAGTCAGTGGATCCTGTTGCTGGACTCGCCCTGAGCCCCAGAGGCTGGGCAACGCTAGACAGGGCCTCACGTCCTGGGCAGAGGAGCAGACTAGTGGGGGCACGTCTCACCTAGGCTCTGTGCCTCTCAGAGATCCGCTTCCATCCTTGAGAGAGTGCAGCTGAGGAAGTGGCTTCTTCAGGGCGGAGTCCCCAGCTGGGCTCAGCTAGAGAGGCCAGACCAGAGCGGGCTCAGCTGAACTGGCCGGACAGGTTTTCCCAGCAGGAGCCCCGCTCGGAATGACCTGCCTGTGGTGTTGCAGCCCTCGGCGGAGCAGCGCTTCCGAGTTTGGCACTGGGGCCGCGGAGATCTCCAGCCCAGCACAGGCCAGGGTTGGGGATTTTAGGCTCTGAGCAGCAGGAGCCCTTGCTGTGCTAACCTCAAGCCCTGAAGGAGAGTCTCGGCTCAGCACTGAGGCAGAGGACCCCCCGCTGTATTAGCCTTGTGACCCAAAGCCCAGGCGCGGCTCGGCAGAGTGAATCTGTAGGGAACTGCCTTTGAGAGGGAGCCACAGGGGAAGGGGCCTGGCACTAGGGCTGGCCCACAAAGCCTCCTGACCCAACTCGGGGCTGTGATCTACAGACCCTGAAAGCAGCTGGTGACTCAGGCAGTAAGCCCTGCTGGGCTCAGCCGGAGACCCCAAACCAGAGCCGGCTCAGCTGAATCACCGCTAAAATCTCAAAACAACAAGAAGTAAAAACACAATGAGGAGAAGTATCAGAAAAAGCAATGACCCAGAGGAAAGATCAAGCACTCCCTCCCAATACAACCAAAAACTAATCCCAATATCTGAGATGCAAGATGAAGACATAGAGGAACTATCAGATAAGGACTTTAAGAAGCTAATGATGAAATTCGTCAGAGAGAGTGAAAAAGCGCTGGGAAGAGTCTAAGGCATTCGAAAACCATATCACTGCAGAAATAAATCAAGTCAAAAAGGGAATCCTTGATATAGAGAACAAAATTGAAAGCCTAACCAACAGAATGAACACAGCAGAAGACAGAATATCAGAATTGGAAGACAATCAGAATGAAAGGCAGCAGCTCATCAAACAGTTGGAGACAAATCTAGAGAAAGCCAATAGGTCCATACAGGAAATGAAAGACAACCTCAAAAAATCAAATATTAGAATAATAGGCCTTCCCGAAGGAGTGGAAAAGGAGACAGGCTTGCAACGAGTGCTCAATGAGATAATACAGGAGAACTTCCAGAATACTGGAAATATAAATCTAGCACAAATCCAGGAAGGACAAAGAACCCCCAGTAGATACGACCCAAACAAATCGTCTCCCAGACATGTGGTCCTCAAGCTACCTTCAAGTGAATACAAGGAAACCATTCTAAGACAAGTAAGAAAAAAGGATAAGATTACTTTCAGGGGAAGGGAAATCAGGATCACAGCCGACCTATCAGAAGAAACGCTCCAAGCAAGGAGAGAATGGGGTAAAACCTATCAAATCCTGAAACAAAACAACTGCCAACCAAGAATAACGTACCCAGCAAAGCTCTCATTTATATTTGAGAATGAAATCAAATACTTCAACAGTAAAGAGAAACTCGAAGAATACATCAACACGAAACCAGCTCTGGAAAATCTCCTCAGGAAGGTGCTAAACCCAGAAAGAAAAAATACAAACCAAAATCAAAGATGGCAAATGGGAAGACCTCCCCACTAAAATCCATACAAGAAAAGTCAACCAATCAAAAACTCTAATAGTCGCAAATACACACTTGCACACTTACACTCATGGCAGCCCAAAACCAATTCCTCTCAATATTATCTCTAAACACAAATGGCTTAAACTCACCAATCAAAAGGCATAGATTAACGGAATGGATCATCAAACAGCACCCAACTATATGTTGCCTACAAGAGACACATCTAACCAGAAAATCCTGTAAGAAATTTAAAGTGAAAGGATGGAAAAAGACATTTCATGCCAATGGACGAGAAAAAAAGGCTGGTGTAGCTGTTCTAATCTCAGATGACCTAGACTTCAAGCTGACAGACATCAAAAAGGACAGAGAAGGACATTATATATTGGTGAAGGGACTGATCCATCAAGAAGTAATTACAATCGTGAACATATATGCAGCTAATTCCAATGCGCCTAGCTTTGTGAAGCAACTACTTACAGACTTAAGGGGAGACATAGATACACACACAATAATAGTGGGCGATCTTAACACCCCGCTAACAACTATAGACAGATCAACAAAACAAAAACTCAACAAAGAAACAACAGAGCTCGTACAAACATTAGAACAACTGGACTTGGTAGACATTTATAGAATTTTTTATCCTAAGACCACAGATTATACATTTTTTTCAGCAGTACATGGCACCTTCTCCAGGATCGACCACATGATAGGACACAAAGCAAATCTAAATAACTTCAAAAAGATAGAAATCATACCATGTACCCTCTCAGACCACCACGGAATGAAACTGGAAATCAGCAATTCAAAATGCCCAAGGAAATATAGAAACTCTTGGAGGTTGAACAATATGCTATTGAACGAACAATGGGTCAGGGAAGAAATTAAAGATGAGATCAAAAAATTTATGGAAACCAATGAAAACTCTGATACAACATTCCAAAACTTGTGGGACACTGCCAAAGCAGTGCTACGGGGTAAACTCATCGCAATTGGAGCTCATGTCAAGGCCCAAGAGAGGCGCCAAATACAGGAACTAACCACACACCTCCAGGAATTGGAAAAGCAGCAGCAGATGAGCCCCACACAAAACAGGAAACAAGAAATCATCAAAACAAGGGAGGAAATCAACCAGATAGAAATAAAAAAAAAAAACATACACAAAATCAACAAATCAAAAAGCTGGTTTTTTGAAAAGATAAACAAAATAGACACCCCGCTGGCCCGACTGACAAAGAAAAAACAAGAGAAAGCAAGAATTAACAGCATCAAAGATGAAAAAGGCAACATAACAACAGACATTACAACCATTAAGAACATAATCAGAAATTACTACAAAGCATTGTACTCCAACAAATCAGAAGACCACCAAGAAATGGAAAAGTTCTTAGACTCACACAACCTGCCAAAACTTAGCCCAGAGGCAACAATCAACCTGAACAAACCCATAACTGAAGCAGAGATTGAATCAGTGATTAAAGACCTCCCAACAAAGAAAAGCCCAGGCCCAGACGGCTTCACTCCAGAATTCTACAAAACGTTCCGAACAGAACTAACCCCAATCCGCTACAAACTCTTCAAAACTATAGAAAAGGAAGCAACCCTTCCAAACTCATTCTATGAAGCCAACATTACCTTAATCCCAAAACCGGGCAGAGATCCTACAGAGAAAGAAAACTACAGACCTATCTCTTTGATGAACATTGATGCTAAGATTCTCAACAAAATCCTAGCCAACAGAATTCAAAAACACATCAGACAGATCATTCATCCAGATCAAGTAGGATTCATCCCTGGAATGCAGGGATGGTTCAACATTCGGAAATCCATAAATGTGATACACCACATCCAAAAACTGAAAAACAAGAATCACATGATAGTATCAATAGATGCAGAAAAAGCTTTCGACAAAATCCAGCACAACTTCCTGCTAAAGACCCTAACCAAGGTAGGCATAGATGGAAAAATCCACAACATAATCAAAGCCATATATGAAAAACCCAATGCCAGCATCATACTGAATGGAGAAAAACTGGAGCCCTTCCCACTGAGATCTGGAACAAGACAGGGATGTCCGCTTTCTCCGCTGCTATTCAACATAGTTCTAGAGGTACTCGCTGAGGCCATAAGACAAGAAAAAGAAATCAAAGGAATCCAAATGGGAAATGAAGAAGTCAAGCTTTCACTATACGCAGATGACATGATTCTTTATATGGAAGAGCCAAAAGGCTCAACACAGAGACTACTAGAACTTATACGAGAGTTCGGTAGAGTGGCAGGGTACAAAATTAATGAACAAAAATCAACAGCCATAGTGTATGCTAACAGCCACAAGTTGGAAAAAGATCTAACCAGCAAGATACCATTCAAAGTAACAAAGGAAAGCATGAAGTATCTGGGAATTAACCTAACCAAAAATGTTGGAGACCTATTTGAGGAAAACTACAAACTACTTAAAAAAGAAATTGAACAAGATCTAGAAAGATGGAGTAACATCCCATGCTCCTGGATAGGTAAAATCAATATCATTAAAATGTCTATACTGCCAAAGGCAATATATACATTCAACGCAATCCCAATCAAATTGCCCAAAACATTCTTCACAGATCTGGAAACAATGATTCAAAGGTTCATCTGGAAACACAAAAAACCACGAATAGCTAGAACCATTCTCAAGAACAGGAAGTTAGCAGGGGGAATCACAGTCCCAGACCTCTGGACATACTATAGGGCAGTGGTTATCAAAACAGCCTGGTACTGGCAAAAAAATAGAGAAGAAGATCAATGGAGCAGAATAGAAACACCAGATGGGAACCCACACAAATACAGCCAAATAATCTTTGACAAAAAGACAAACGACAACCCAGGCAAATGGGAAGGTCTGTTCAATAAATGCTGTTGGGACAACTGGTTGATAGCCTGCAGAAACAAAAAGATAGACCCACATCTCTCACCATATACTAAGATCAAATCCAAATGGATAAAAGATTTAAACCTACATCCAGAAACCTTCAAACTTTTGGAAGAAAATGTTGGAAACACACTGGAACACTTAGGGGTAGGCCCTCACTTCCTAAAAAAGACTCCAAATGCAGTAGAAATCAAGACCAAAATAAACAAGTGGGACCTCATCAAACTAAGAAGCTTCTGTACAGCTAGAGAAACAATCAACAAAGTAAAAAGGCAACCCACAGAATGGGAGAAGATCTTCGCACACGACTTAGGTGATAGAGGGCTAATCTCCAGAATATACAAAGAGCTACAAAACAACCAAAATGTCAAAACAAACAAGCCACTCAAGAAATGGGCACGGGAAATGGGCAAACACTTCACAAAGGAACAAACCCAAATGGCAAATAAACATATGAAAAAATGCTCAAGTTCCCTGGCAATAAGGGAAATCCAAATTAAAACATCAATGAGGTACCACCTAACGCCAGTAAGACTGGCCCACATGAATAAAAGCACCAACAACACTTGTTGGAGAGGTTGCGGGGAAAAGGGAACCCTACTCCACTGCTGGTGGGGCTGCAGGCTGGTACAGCCTCTATGGAAATCAGTATGGAGAACATTCAAACAATTCAAATACAACATACCGTATGACCCAGCAATAGCACTCCTAGGAATATATCCAGAACAATTGTTTTATGAGAAACCAACATGCACTCCTATGTTCATAGCAGCACAATCAGTAATTGCAAAAACATGGAAGCAGCCAAAATGACCATCAACAGAGGATTGGATAAGAAAGCTATGGTTCATCTACTCCATGGAATACTACTCAGCTATTAAAAAAAACAAAATGCAGTTCTTTGTGGCCAAATGGGCCAAACTGGAAACCATAATGCTAAGGGAAATGAGCCAATCCCAAAAGGTTAAATACCACATGTTTGCCTTAATTTGATATGATGTTATGTATAACAAGTTATGTTATGAATGTTATATGTTGTGTATAAACCAAAATTGAAATGTCAATGAGGTGGTCACAGAAGGTGGATAAGAAATCGCATTTACTTTTACCATATTGGTTACTCATTACTATGTCAATTAATTCCATAATGATGTAAATTTTTGCTGATGGTATGTTGGAGCTTCTAATTGATCGGGATGATACTCTGCTGGCTCTGTCTTCAGACCAGAGAGGGTATACCTGGGAGGCCGTTGAACTTGACTGGACAATAAGATGCTGGACTCTATGTTTGGTATATGCTTGCAATGGGGGAATCTCGACTGAACTTGAACTGTGGTTATGCAACAAGGTGGAGGAATCCACCATGGTGGGAGGGTTTGGGGAGGGGTGGGGAGAGTCCCAGTACCTATGAAACTGTGTCACATAATACAATGTAATTAATGAATTTAAAATAAAATTAAAAAAAAAAAACAAAAAAAAAACAAACAAACAAAAAAAAAAAACTGAGTTTCCTTGAGAACTGCCTGAAAGCCTGATGGTGTGTGAAGTTAGTGAGCCAAATGGAGTTGTTCTCTCACAAGAACCACTCGGCTGATCCTTCTTCAATATGCCCTTCTCCAACATGCACTGTTTCCTTGATTGAATTAGCTCTCACACCAATATTTGCGTCTAGAGCCTTTGCATTGAGGGCTATCTGAAAACGGCTGTGGCGCTGAAGTTGCCTGAGAATGTGGAGTTGGTGGCATGTGAAACCCGCATGTGGAGCATTCGTTTGTGTGGGATGCTCACCAAGCTTCATTTCAGTCCTAGGCACTCAAAGGGCACTAAGCATAGAGTGTGAAAACTGAGTTTCCTGGAGAGCTGCTTGGAATCCTGATGGTGTGTGAAGTTAGTGAGCCAAATGGAGTTGTTCTCCCACAAGAACCACTCAGGTGATCCTTCTTCAATATGCCCTTAACCAACATGCAGTGTTTCCTTGTTTGAATTAGCTCTCACACCAATATTTGCGTCTAGAGCCTTTGCATTGAGGGCTATCTGAAAACGGCTGTGGCGCTGAAGTTGCCTGTGAATGTGGAGTTGTTGGCATGTGAAACCCGCATGTGGAGCATTCGTTTGTGTGGGGTGCTCTACCAGGATCATTCCGAGATAATGCACTCAAAGGGCACTAAGCATAGAGTGTGAAAACTGAGTTTCCTTTAGAGCTGCCTGAAAGCCTGATGGTGTGTGAAGTTAGTGAGCCAAATGGAGTTGTTCTCCCACAAGAACCACTCGGCTGATCCTTCTTCAATAGGCCCTGCACCAACATGCAGTGTTTCCTTGATTGAATTAGCTCTCACACCAATATTTGCGTCTAGAGCCTTTGCATTGAGGGCTATGTGAAAACGGCTGTGGCGCTGAAGTTGCCTGAGAATATGGAGTTGGTGGCATGTGAAACCCGCATGTGGAGCATTCGTTTGTGTGGGATGCTCACCAAGCTTCATTTCAGTCCTAGGCACTCAAAGGGCACTAAGCATAGAGTGTGAAAACTGAGTTTCCTTGAAAGCTGCTTGGAAGCCTGATGGTGTGTGAAGTTAGTGAGCCAAATGGAGTTGTTCTCCCACAATAACCACTCGGCTGATTCTTCTTCAATATGCCCTTCACCAACATGCAGTGTTCCCTTGATTGAACTAGCTCTCACACCAATATTTGCGTCTAGAGCCTTTGCATTGAGGGCTATCTGAAAACGGCTGTGGCGCTGAAGTTGCTTGAGAATGTGGAGTTGGTGGCATGTGAAACCCGCATGTGGAGCATTCGTTTGTGTGGGATGCTCACCAAGCTTCTTTTCAGTCAAAGGCACTCAAAGGGCACTAAGCATAGAGTGTGAAAACTGAGTTTCCTTCAGAGCTGCTTGGAAGCTAATGGTATGTGAATTTAGTGAGCCAAATGGAGTTGTTCTCCCACAAGAACCACTCGGCTGATCCTTCTTCAATATGCCCTTCACCAACATGCAGTGTTTCCTTGATTGAATTAGCTCTCCACACCAACATTTGCGTCTAGAGCCTTGGCATTGAGGGCTATCTGAAAACGGCTGTGGCGCTGAAGTTGCCTGAGAATGTGGAGTTGGTGGCATGTGAAACCAGCATGTGGAGCATTCGTTTGTGTGGGATGCTCTACCTGGTTCATTCCTAGATAATGCACTCAAAGGGCACTAAGCATAGAGTGTGAAAACTGAGTTTCCTTGAGAGCTGCTTGGAAGCCTGATGGTGTGTGAAGTTAGTGAGCCAAATGGAGTTGTTCTCCCACAAGAACCACTCGGCTGATTCTTCTTCAATAGGCCCTTCACCAACATGCAGTGTTTCCTTGATTGAATTAGCTCTCACACCAATATTTGCGTCTAGAGCCTTTGCATTGAGGGCTATGTGAAAACGGCTGTGGCGCTGAAGTTGCCTGTGAATGTGGAGTTGTTGGCATGTGAAACCGGCATGTGGAGCATTCGTTTGTGTGTAATGCTCTACCAGGTTCATTCCTAGATAATGCACTAAAGGGCACTAAGCATAGAGTGTGAAAACTGAGTTTCCTGGAGAGCTGCTTGGAAATCTGATGGTGTGTGAATTTAGTGAGCCAAATGGAGTTGTTCTCCCACAAGAACCACTCGGCGGATCCTTCTTCAATATGCTCTTCACCAACATGCAGTGTTTCCTTGATTGAATTAGCTCTCACACCAATATTTGCGTCTAGAGCCTTAGCATTGAGGGCTATCTGAAAACGGCTATGTCGCTGAAGTTGCCTGAGAATTTGGAGTTTTTGGCATGTGAAACCCGCATGTGGAGCATTCGTTTGTGTGGGATGCTCACCAAGTTTATTTCAGTCCTAGGCACTCAAAGGGCACTAAGCATAGAGTGTGAAAACAGAGTTTCCTTGAGAGCTGCTTGGAAGCCTGATGGTGTGTGAAGTTAGTGAGCCAAATGGAGTAGTTCTCCCACAAGAACCACTCGGCGGATCCTTCTTCAATATGCTCTTCACCAACATGCAATGTTTCCTTGATTGAATTAGCTCTCACACCAATATTTGCGTCTAGAGCCTTTGCATTGAGGGCTATCTGAAAACGGCTGTGGCGCTGAAGTTGCCTGTGAATGTGGAGTTGGTGGCATGTGAAACCCGCATGTGGAGCATTCGTTTGTGTGGGATGCTCTACCAGGTTCATTCCTAGATAATGCACTCAAAGGGCACTAAGCATAGAGTGTGAAAACTGAGTTTCCTTGAGAGCTGCTTGGAAGCCTGATGGTGTGTGAAGTTAGTGAGCCAAATGGAGTTGTTCTCCCACAAGAACCACTCGGCTGATTCTTCTTCAATATGCCCTTCACCAACATGCAGGGTTCCCTTGATTGAACTAGCTCTCACACCAATATTTGCGTCTAGAGCCTTTTCATTGAGGGCTATCTGAAAACGGCTGTGGCGCTGAAGTTGCTTGAGAATGTGGAGTTGGTGGCATGTGAAACCCGCATGTGGAGCATTCGTTTGTGTGGGATGCTCACCAAGCTTCTTTTCAGTCCCAGGCACTCAAAGGGCACTAAGCATAGAGTGTGAAAACTGAGTTTCCTTGAGAGCTGCTTGGAAGCTGATGGTATGTGAATTTAGTGAGCCAAATGGAGTTGTTCTCCCACAAGAACCACTCGGCTGATCCTTCTTCAATATGCCCTTCACCAACATGCAGTGTTTCCTTGATTGAATTAGCTCTCACACCAATATTTGCGTCTAGAGCCTTTGCATTGAGGGCTATCTGAAAACGGCTGTGGCGCGGAAGTTGCCTGAGAATGTGGAGTTGGTGGCATGTGAAACCCGCATGTGGAGCATTCGTTTGTGTGGGATGCTCACCAAGCTTCATTTCAGTACTGGGCACTCAAAGGGCACTAAGCATAGAGTGTGAAAACTGAGTTTCCTTGAGATCTGCCTGAAAGCCTGATGGTGTGTGAAGTTAGTGAGCCAAATGAGGTCGTTCTCCCACAAGAACCACTCGGCTGATCCTTCTTCAATAGGCCCTTCATCAACATGCAGTGTTTCCTTGATTGAATTAGCTCTCACACCAATATTTGCGTCTAGAGCCTTTGCATTGAGGGCTATCTGAAAAGGGCTGTGGCGCTGAAGTTGCCTGTGAATGTGGAGTTGGTGGCATGTGAAACCCGCATGTGGAGCATTCATTTGTGTGGCATGCTCTACCAGGTTCATTCCTAGATAATGCACTCAAAGGGCACTAAGCATAGAGTGTGAAAACTGTGTTTCCTTGAGAGCTGCTTGGAAGCCTGATGGTGTGTGAAGTTAGTGAGCCAAATGGAGTTGTTCTCCCACAAGAACAACTCGGCTGATCCTTCTTCAATATGCCCTTCACCAACATGCAGTGTTTCCTTGATTGAACTAGCTCTCACACCAATATTTGCGTCTAGAGCCTTTGCATTCAGGGCTATCTGAAAACGGCTGTGGCGCTGAAGTTGCCTGAGAATGTGGAGTTGGTGGCATGTGAAACCCGCATGTGGAGCATTCATTTGTGTGGGATGCTCACCAAGCTTCATTTCAGTTCTAGGCACTCAAAGGGCACTAAGCATAGTGTGAAAACTGAGTTTCCTTGAGAGCTGCTTGGAAGCCTGATGGTGTGTGAAGTTAGTGAGCCAAATGGAGTTGTTCTCCCACAAGAACCACTCGGCTGATCCTTCTTCAATATTATCTTCACCAACATGCAGTGTTTCCTTGATTGAATTAGCTCTCACACCAATATTTGCGTCTATAGCCTTTGCATTGAGGGCTATCTGAAAATGGCTGTGGCGCTGAAGTTGCCTGTGAATGTCTAGTTGTTGGCATGTGAAACCCGCATGTGGAGCATTCGTTTGTGTAGGATGCTCACCAAGCATCATTTTAGTCCTAGGCACTCAAAGGGCACTAAGCATAGAGTGTGAAAACTGAGTTTCCTAAAGAGCTGCTTGGAAGCCTGATGGTGTGTGAAGTTAGTGAGCCAAATGGAGTTGTTCTCCCACAAGAACCACTCGGCGGATCCTTCTTCAATATGCCCTTCAACAACATGCAGTGTTTCCTTGATTGAATTAGCTCTCACACCAATATTTGCGTCTAGAGCCTTTGCATTGAGGGCTATGTGAAAACGGCTGTGGCGCTGAAGTTGCCTGTGAATGTGGAGTTGTTGGCATGTGAAACCGGCATGTGGAGCATTCGTTTGTGTGTAATGCTCTACCAGGTTCATTCCTAGATAATGCACTAAAGGGCACTAAGCGTAGAGTGTGAAAACTGAGTTTCCTGGAGAGCTGCTTGGAAATCTGATGGTGTGTGAATTTAGTGAGCCAAATGGAGTTGTTCTCCCACAAGAACCACTCGGCGGATCCTTCTTCAATATGCCTTTCAACAACATGCAGTGTTTCCTTGATTGAATTAGCTCTCACACCAATATTTGCGTCTAGAGCCTTAGCATTGAGGGCTATCTGAAAACGGCTATGTCGCTGAAGTTGCCTGAGAATTTGGAGTTTTTGGCATGTGAAACCCGCATGTGGAGCATTCATTTGTGTGGGATGCTCACCAAGCTTCATTTCAGTCCTAGGCACTCAAAGGGCACTAAGCATAGAGTGTGAAAACTGAGTTTCCTTGAGAGCTGCTTGGAAGCCTGATGGTGTGTGAAGTTAGTGAGCCAAATGGAGTAGTTCTCCCACAAGAACCACTCGGCGGATCCTTCTTCAATATGCTCTTCACCAACATGCAGTGTTTCCTTGATTGAATTAGCTCTCACACCAATATTTGGGTCTAGAGCCTTTGCATTGAGGGCTATCTGAAAACGGCTGTGGCGCTGAAGTTGCCTGTGAATGTGGAGTTGGTGCATGTGAAACCCGCATGTGGAGCATTCGTTTGTGTGGGATGCTCTACCAGGTTCATTCCTAGATAATGCACTCAAAGGGCACTAAGCATAGAGTGTGAAAACTGAGTTTCCTTGAGAGCTGCTTGGAAGCCTGATGGTGTGTGAAGTTAGTGAGCCAAATGGAGTTGTTCTCCCACAAGAACCACTCGGCTGATCCTTCTTCAATATGCCCTTCACCAACATGCAGTTTTTCCTTGATTGAATTAGCTCTCACACCAATATTTGCGTCTAGAGCCTTTGCATTGAGGGCTATGTGAAAACGGCTGTGGCGCTGAAGTTGCCTGAGAATATGGAGTTGGTGGCATGTGAAACCCGCATGTGGAGCATTCGTTTGTGTGGGATGCTCACCAAGCTTCATTTCAGTCCTAGGCACTCAAAGGGCACTAAACATAGAGTGTGAAAACTGAGTTTCCTTGAAAGCTGCTTGGAAGCCTGATGGTGTGTGAAGTTAATGAGCCAAATGGAGTTGTTCTCCCACAAGAACCACTCGGCTGATTCTTCTTCAATATGCCCTTCACCAACATGCAGGGTTCCCTTGATTGAACTAGCTCTCACACCAATATTTGCGTCTAGAGCCTTTTCATTGAGGGCTATCTGAAAACGGCTGTGGCGCTGAAGTTGCTTGAGAATGTGGAGTTGGTGGCATGTGAAACCCGCATGTGGAGCATTCGTTTGTGTGGGATGCTCACCAAGCTTCTTTTCAGTCCCAGGCACTCAAAGGGCACTAAGCATAGAGTGTGAAAACTGAGTTTCCTTGAGAGCTGCTTGGAAGCTGATGGTATGTGAATTTAGTGAGCCAAATGGAGTTGTTCTCCCACAAGAACCACTCGGCTGATCCTTCTTCAATATGCCCTTCACCAACATGCAGTGTTTCCTTGATTGAATTAGCTCTCACACCAATATTTGCGTCTAGAGCCTTTGCATTGAGGGCTATCTGAAAACGGCTGTGGCGCGGAAGTTGCCTGAGAATGTGGAGTTGGTGGCATGTGAAACCCGCATGTGGAGCATTCGTTTGTGTGGGATGCTCACCAAGCTTCATTTCAGTACTGGGCACTCAAAGGGCACTAAGCATAGAGTGTGAAAACTGAGTTTCCTTGAGATCTGCCTGAAAGCCTGATGGTGTGTGAAGTTAGTGAGCCAAATGAGGTCGTTCTCCCACAAGAACCACTCGGCTGATCCTTCTTCAATAGGCCCTTCATCAACATGCAGTGTTTCCTTGATTGAATTAGCTCTCACACCAATATTTGCGTCTAGAGCCTTTGCATTGAGGGCTATCTGAAAAGGGCTGTGGCGCTGAAGTTGCCTGTGAATGTGGAGTTGGTGGCATGTGAAACCCGCATGTGGAGCATTCATTTGTGTGGCATGCTCTACCAGGTTCATTCCTAGATAATGCACTCAAAGGGCACTAAGCATAGAGTGTGAAAACTGTGTTTCCTTGAGAGCTGCTTGGAAGCCTGATGGTGTGTGAAGTTAGTGAGCCAAATGGAGTTGTTCTCCCACAAGAACAACTCGGCTGATCCTTCTTCAATATGCCCTTCACCAACATGCAGTGTTTCCTTGATTGAACTAGCTCTCACACCAATATTTGCGTCTAGAGCCTTTGCATTCAGGGCTATCTGAAAACGGCTGTGGCGCTGAAGTTGCCTGAGAATGTGGAGTTGGTGGCATGTGAAACCCGCATGTGGAGCATTCATTTGTGTGGGATGCTCACCAAGCTTCATTTCAGTCCTAGGCACTCAAAGGGCACTAAGCATAGTGTGAAAACTGAGTTTCCTTGAGAGCTGCTTGGAAGCCTGATGGTGTGTGAAGTTAGTGAGCCAAATGGAGTTGTTCTCCCACAAGAACCACTCGGCTGATCCTTCTTCAATAGGCCCTTCACCAACATGCAGTGTTTCCTTGATTGAATTAGCTCTCACACCAATATTTGCGTCTAGAGCCTTTGCATTGAGGGCTATCTGAAAATGGCTGTGGCGCTGAAGTTGCCTGTGAATGTCTAGTTGTTGGCATGTGAAACCCGCATGTGGAGCATTCGTTTGTGTAGGATGCTCACCAAGCATCATTTTAGTCCTAGGCACTCAAAGGGCACTAAGCATAGAGTGTGAAAACTGAGTTTCCTAAAGAGCTGCTTGGAAGCCTGATGGTGTGTGAAGTTAGTGAGCCAAATGGAGTTGTTCTCCCACAAGAACCACTCGGCGGATCCTTCTTCAATATGCCCTTCAACAACATGCAGTGTTTCCTTGATTTAATTAGCTCTCACACCAATATTTGCGTCTAGAGCCTTTGCATTGAGGGCTATGTGAAAACGGCTGTGGCGCTGAAGTTGCCTGTGAATGTGGAGTTGTTGGCATGTGAAACCGGCATGTGGAGCATTCGTTTGTGTGTAATGCTCTACCAGGTTCATTCCTAGATAATGCACTAAAGGGCACTAAGCGTAGAGTGTGAAAACTGAGTTTCCTGGAGAGCTGCTTGGAAATCTGATGGTGTGTGAATTTAGTGAGCCAAATGGAGTTGTTCTCCCACAAGAACCACTCGGCGGATCCTTCTTCAATATGCCCTTCAACAACATGCAGTGTTTCCTTGATTGAATTAGCTCTCACACCAATATTTGCGTCTAGAGCCTTAGCATTGAGGGCTATCTGAAAACGGCTATGTTGCTGAAGTTGCCTGAGAATGTGGAGTTGGTGGCATGTGAAACCCGCATGTGGAGCATTCCTTTGTGTGGGATGCTCACCAAGCTTCATTTCAGTCCTAGGCACTCAAAGGGCACTAAGCATAGAGTGTGAAAACTGAGTTTCCTTGAGAGCTGCTTGGAAGCCTGATGGTGTGTGAAGTTAGTGAGCCAAATGGAGTAGTTCTCCCACAAGAACCACTCGGCGGATCCTTCTTCAGTATGCTCTTCACCAACATGCAGTGTTTCCTTGATTGAATTAGCTCTCACACCAATATTTGGGTCTAGAGCCTTTGCATTGAGGGCTATCTGAAAACGGCTGTGGCGCTGAAGTTGCCTGTGAATGTGGAGTTGGTGGCATGTGAAACCCGCATGTGGAGCATTCGTTTGTGTGGGATGCTCTACCAGGTTCATTCCTAGATAATGCACTCAAAGGGCACTAAGCATAGAGTGTGAAAACTGAGTTTCCTTGAGAGCTGCTTGGAAGCCTGATGGTGTGTGAAGTTAGTGAGCCAAATGGAGTTGTTCTCCCACAAGAACCACTCGGCTGATCCTTCTTCAATATGCCCTTCACCAACATGCAGTGTTTCCTTGATTGAATTAGCTCTCACACCAATATTTGCGTCTAGAGCCTTTGCATTGAGGGCTATCTGAAAACGGCTGTGGCGCTGAAGTTGCCTGTGAATGTGGAGTTGGTGGCATGTGAAACCCGCATGTGGAGCATTCGTTTGTGTGGGATGCTCACCAAGCTTCATTTCAGTCCTAGGCACTCAAAGGGCACTAAGCATAGAGTGTGAAAACTGAGTTTCCTTGAGAGCTGCTTGGAAGCCTGATGGTGTGTGAAGTTAGTGAGCCAAATGGAGTTGTTCTCCCACAAGAACCACTCGGCTGATCCTGCTTCAATATGCTCTTCACCAACATGCAGTGTTTCCTTGATTGAATTAGCTCTCACACCAATATTTGCGTCTAGAGCCTTTTCATTGAGGGCTATCTGAAAACGGCTGTGGCGCTGAAATTGCTTGAGAATGTGGAGTTGGTGGCATGTGAAACCCGCATGTGGAGCATTCGTTTGTGTGGGATGCTCACCAAGCTTCTTTTCAGTCCCAGGCACTCAAAGGGCACTAAGCATAGAGTGTGAAAACTGAGTTTCCTTGAGAGCTGCTTGGAAGCTGATGGTATGTGAATTTAGTGAGCCAAATGGAGTTGTTCTCCCACAAGAACCACTCGGCTGATCCTTCTTCAATATGCCCTTCACCAACATGCAGTGTTTCCTTGATTGAATTAGCTCTCACACCAATATTTGCGTCTAGAGCCTTTGCATTGAGGGCTATCTGAAAACGGCTGTGGCGCTGAAGTTGCCTGTGAATGTGGAGTTGGTGGCATGTGAAACCCGCATGTGCAGCATTCGTTTGTGTGGGATGCTCACCAAGCTTCATTTCAGTCCTAGGCACTCAAAGGGCACTAAGCATAGAGTGTGAAAACTGAGTTTCCTTGAGATCTGCCTGAAAGCCTGATGGTGTGTGAAGTTAGTGAGCCAAATGAGGTCGTTCTCCCACAAGAACCACTCGGCTGATCCTTCTTCAATAGGCCCTTCATCAACATGCAGTGTTTCCTTGATTGAATTAGCTCTCACACCAATATTTTGGTCTAGAGCCTTTGCATTGAGGGCTATCTGAAAAGGGCTGTGGCGCTGAAGTTGCCTGTGAATGTGGAGTTGGTGGCATGTGAAACCCGCATGTGGAGCATTCATTTGTGTGGCATGCTCTACCAGGTTCATTCCTAGATAATGCACTCAAAGGGCACTAAGCATAGAGTGTGAAAACTGTGTTTCCTTGAGAGCTGCTTGGAAGCCTGATGGTGTGTGAAGTTAGTGAGCCAAATGGAGTTGTTCTCCCACAAGAACAACTCGGCTGATCATTCTTCAATATGCCCTTCACCAACATGCAGTGTTTCCTTGATTGAACTAGCTCTCACACCAATATTTGCGTCTAGAGCCTTTGCATTCAGGGCTATCTGAAAACGGCTGTGGCGCTGAAGTTGCCTGAGAATGTGGAGTTGGTGGCATGTGAAACCCGCATGTGGAGCATTCGTTTGTGTGGGATGCTCACCAAGCTTCATTTCAGTCCTAGGCACTCAAAGGGCACTAAGCATAGAGTGTGA
This sequence comes from Ochotona princeps, assembly GCF_030435755.1. NCBI lineage: Eukaryota > Metazoa > Chordata > Mammalia > Lagomorpha > Ochotonidae > Ochotona > Ochotona princeps. The sequence goes on along the minus strand of NW_026698913.1, from coordinate 42,252 downwards.
AAACTGAGTTTCCTTGAGAGCTGCTTGGAAGCCTGATGGTGTGTGAAGTTAGTGAGCCAAATGGAGTTGTTCTCCCACAAGAACCACTCGGCTGATCCTGCTTCAATATGCTCTTCACCAACATGCAGTGTTTCCTTGATTGAATTAGCTGTCACACCAATATTTGCGTCTAGAGCCTTTGCATTGAGGGCTATCTGAAAACGGCTGTGGCGCTGAAGTTGCCTGAGAATGTGGAGTTGGTGGCATGTGAAACCCGCATGTGGAGCATTCGTTTGTGTGGGATGCTCACCAAGTTTCATTTCAGTCCTGGGCACTCAAAGGGCACTAAGCATAGAGTGTGAAAACTGAGTTTCCTTGAGATCTGCCTGAAAGCCTGATGGTGTGTGAAGTTAGTGAGCCAAATGGAGTTGTTCTCCCACAAGAACCACTCGGCTGATCCTTCTTCAATAGGCCCTTCATCAACATGCAGTGTTTCCTTGATTGAATTAGCTCTCACACCAATATTTGCGTCTAGAGCCTTTGCATTGAGGGCTATCTGAAAACGGCTGTGGCGCTGAAGTTGCCTGAGAATGTGGAGTTGGTGGCATGTGAAACCCGCATGTGGAGCATTCGTTTGTGTGGCATGCTCTACCAGGTTCATTCCTAGATAATGCACTCAAAGGGCACTAAGCATAGAGTGTGAAAACTGTGTTTCCTTGAGAGCTGCTTGGAAGCCTGATGGTGTGTGAAGTTAGTGAGCCAAATGGAGTTGTTCTTCCACAAGAACCACTCGGCTGATCCTTCTTCAATATGCCCTTCACCAACATGCAGTGTTTCCTTGATTGAACTAGCTCTCACACCAATATTTGGGTCTAGAGCCTTTGCATTGAGGGCTATCTGAAAACGGCTGTGGCGCTGAAGTTGCCTGAGAATGTGGAGTTGGTGGCATGTGAAACCCGCATGTGGAGCATTCGTTTGTGTGGGATGCTCTACCAGGTTCATTCCTAGATAATGCACTCAAAGGGCATTATCCATAGAGTGTGAAAACTGATTTTCCTTGAGAGCTGCTTGGAATCCTGATGGTGTGTGAAGTTAGTGAGCCAAATGGAGTTGTTCTCCCACAAGAACCACTCGGCGTATCCTTCTTCAATGTGCTCTTCACCAGCATGCATTGTTTCCTTGATTGAATTAGTTCTCACACCAATATTTGCGTCTAGAGCCTTTGCATTGAGGGCTATCTGAAAACGGCTGTGGCGCTGAAGTTGCCTGAGAATGTGGAGTTGGTGGCATGTGAAACCCGAATATGGAGCATTCGTTTGTGTGGGATGCTCACCAAGCTTCATTTCAGTCCTAGGCACTCAAAGGGCACTAAGCATAGAGTGTGAAAACTGAGTTTCCTGGAGAGCTGCTTGGAAGCCTGATGGTGTGTGAAGTTAGTGAGCCAAATGGAGTTGTTCTCCCACAAGAACCATTCGGCTGATCCTTCTTCAATAGGCCCTTCACCAACATGCAGTATTTCCTTGTTTGAATTAGCTCTCACACCAATATTTGCGTCTAGAGCCTTTGCATTGAGGGCTATCTGAAACGGCTGTGGCGCTGAAGTTGCCTGAGAATGTGGAGTTGGTGGCATGTGAAACCCGCATGTGGAGCATTCGTTTGTGTGGGATGCTCTACCTGGTTCATTCCTAGATAATGCACTCAAAGGGCACTAAGCATAGAGTGTGAAAACTGAGTTTCCTTGAGAACTGCTTGGAAGCCTGATGGTGTGTGAAGTTAGTGAGCCAAATGGAGTTGTTCTTTCACAAGAACCACTCGGCTGATCCTTCTTCAATATGCCCTTCACCCTCATGCAGTGTTTCCTTGATTGAATTAGCTCTCACACCAATATTTTGGTCTAGAGCCTTTGCATTGAGGGCTATCTGAAAACGACTGTGGCGCTGAAGTTGCCTGTGAATGTCTAGTTGTTGGCATGTGAAACCCGCATGTGGAGCATTCGTTTGTGTGGGATGCTCACCAAGCTTCATTTCAGTCCTAGGCACTCAAAGGGCACTATCCATAGAGTGTGAAAACTGAGTTTCCTGGAGAGCTGCTTGGAATCCTGATGGTGTGTGAAGTTAGTGAGCCAAATGGAGTTGTTCTCCCACAAGAACCACTCGGCGGATCCTTCTTCAATATGCTCTTCACCAACATGCATTGTTTCCTTGATTGAATTAGTTCTCACACCAATATTTGCGTCTAGAGCCTTTGCATTGAGGGCTATCTGAAAACGACTGTGGCGGGGAAGTTGCCTGAGAATGTGGAGTTGGTGGCATGTGAAACCCGCATGTGGAGCATTCGTTTGTGTGGGTTGCTCTACCAGGTTCATTCGTAGATAATGCCCTCAAAGGGCACTAAGCGTAGAGTGTGAAAACTGAGTTTCCTGGAGAGCTGCTTGGAAACCTGATGGTGTGTGAATTTAGTGAGCCAAATGGAGTTGTTCTCCCACAAAAACCACTGGCCTGATTCTTCTTCAATATGCTCTTCACCAACATGCAGTGTTTCCTTGATTGAATTAGCTCTCACACTGAAATTTGCGTCTAGAGCCTTTGCATTGAGGGCTATCTGAAAACGGCTGTGGCGCTGAAGTTGCCTGTGAATGTCTAGTTGTTGGCATGTGAAACCCGCATATGAAGCATACATTTGTGTGGGATGCTCACCAAGCTTCATTTCAGTCCTAGGCACTCAAAGGGCACTAAGCATAGAGTGTGAAAACTGAGTTTCCTTGAGAGCTGCTTGGAAGCCTGATGGTGTGTGAAGTTAGTGAGCCAAATGGAGTTGTTCTCCCACAAGAACCACTCGGCTGATCCTTCTTCAATATGTCCTTCACCAACATGCAGTGTTTCCTTGTTTGAATTAGCTCTCACAGCAGTATTTGCGTCTAGAGCCTTTGCATTGAGGGCTATCTGAAAACGGCTGTGGCGCTGAACTTGCCTGAGAATGTGGAGTTGGTGGCATGAGAAACCCGCATGTGGAGCATTCGTTTGTGTGGGATGCTCAACCACGTTCATTCCTAGTTAATGCACTCAAAGGGCACTAAGCATAGAGTGTGAAAACTGAGTTTCCTTGAGAGCTGCTTGGAAGCCTGATGGTGTGTGAAGTTAGTGAGCCAAATGGAGTTGTTCTCCCACAAGAACCACTCGTCGTATCCTTCTTCAATATGCTCTTCACCAACATGCATTGTTTCCTTGATTGAATTAGTTCTCACACCAATATTTGCGTCTAGAGCCTTTGCATTGAGGGCTATCTGAAAACGGCTGTGGCGCTGAAGTTGCCTGTGAATGTCTAGTTGTTGGCATGTGAATCCCGCATGTGGAGCATTCGTTTGTGTAGGGTGCTCACCAAGCTTTATTTCAGTCCTAGGCACTCAAAGGGCACTAAGCATAGAGTGTGAAAACTGAGTTTCCTTGAGAGCTGCTTGGAAGCCTGATGGTGTGTGAAGTTAGTGAGCCAAATGGAGTTGTTCTCCCACAAGAACCACTCGGCGGATCCTTCTTCAATATGCCCTTCACCAACATGCAGTGTTTCCTTGATTGAATTAGCTCTCACACCAATATTTGGGTCTAGAGCCTTTGCATTGAGGGCTATCTGAAAACGGCTGTGGCGCTGAAGTTGCCTGAGAATGTGGAGTTGGTGGCATGTGAAACCCGCATGTGGAGCAATCGTTTGTGTGGGATGCTCTACCAGGTTCATTCCTAGATAATGCACTCAAAGGGCACTATCCATAGAGTGTGAAAACTGAGTTTCCTTGAGAGCTGCTTGGAATCCTGATGGTGTGTGAAGTTAGTGAGCCAAATGGAGTTGTTCTCCCACAAGAACCACTCGGCGTATCCTTCTTCAATGTGCTCTTCACCAGCATGCATTGTTTCCTTGATTGAATTAGTTCTCACACCAATATTTGCGTCTAGAGCCTTTGCATTGAGGGCTATCTGAAAACGGCTGTGGCGCTGAAGTTGCCTGAGAATGTGGAGTTGGTGGCATGTGAAACCCGAATATGGAGCATTCGTTTGTGTGGGATGCTCACCAAGCTTCATTTCAGTCCTAGGCACTCAAAGGGCACTAAGCATAGAGTGTGAAAACTGAGTTTCCTTGAGAGCTGCTTGGAAGCCTGATGGTGTGTGAAGTTAGTGAGCCAAATGGAGTTGTTCTCCCACAAGAACCATTCGGCTGATCCTTCTTCAATAGGCCCTTCACCAACATTCAGTATTTCCTTGTTTGAATTAGCTCTCACACCAATATTTGCGTCTAGAGCCTTTGCATTGAGGGCTATCTGAAACGGCTGTGGCGCTGAAGTTGCCTGAGAATGTGGAGTTGTTGGCATGTGAAACCCGCATGTGGAGCATTCGTTTGTGTGGGATGCTCTACCTGGTTCATTCCTAGATAATGCACTCAAAGGGCACTAAGCATAGAGTGTGAAAACTGAGTTTCCTTGAGAACTGCTTGGAAGCCTGATGGTGTGTGAAGTTAGTGAGCCAAATGGAGTTGTTCTTTCACAAGAACCACTCGGCTGATCCTTCTTCAATATGCCCTTCACCCTCATGCAGTGTTTCCTTGATTGAATTAGCTCTCACACCAATATTTTGGTCTAGAGCCTTTGCATTGAGGGCTATCTGAAAACGACTGTGGCGCTGAAGTTGCCTGTGAATGTCTAGTTGTTGGCATGTGAAACCCGCATGTGGAGCATTTGTTTGTGTAGGATGCTCACCAAGCTTCATTTCAGTCCTAGGCACTCAAAGGGCACTAAGCATAGAGTGTGAAAACTGAGTTTCCTTGAGAGCTGCTTGGAAGCCTGATGGTGTGTGAAGTTAGTGAGCCAAATGGAGTTGTTCTCCCACAAGAACCACTCGGCGGATCCTTCTTCAATATGCTCTTCACCAACATGCAGTGTTTCCTTGATTGAATTAGCTCTCACACCAATATTTGCGTCTAGAGCCTTTGCATTGAGGGCTATCTGAAAACGGCTGTGGCGCGGAAGTTGCCTGAGAATGTGGAGTTGGTGGCATGTGAAACCCGCATGTGGAGCATTCGTTTGTGTGGGATGCTCTACCAGGTTCATTCCTAGATAATGCACTCAAAGGGCACTAAGCGTAGAGTGTGAAAACTGAGTTTCCTGGAGAGCTGCTTGGAATCCTGATGGTGTGTGAATTTAGTGAGGCAAATGGAGTTGTTCTCCCACAAGAACCACTCGACTGATTCTTCTTCAATATGTCCTTCAACAACATGCAGTGTTTCCTTGATTGAATTAGCTGTCACACTGAAATTTGCGTCTAGAGCCTTTGCATTGAGGGCTATCTGAAAACGGCTGTGGCGCTGAAGTTGCCTGAGAATGTGGAGTTGGTGGCATGTGAAACCCGAATATGGAGCATTCGTTTGTGTGGGATGCTCACCAAGCTTCTTTTCTGTCCTAGGCACTCAAAGGGCACTAAGCATAGAGTGTGAAAACTGAGCTTCCTTGAGAGCTGCTTGGAAGCCTGATGGTGTGTGAAGTTAGTGAGCCAAATGGAGTTGTTCTCCCACAAGAACCACTCGGCGGATCCTTCTTCAATATGCTCTTCACCAACATGCAGTGTTTCCTTGATTGAATTAGCTCTCACACCAATATTTGCGTCTAGAGCCTTTGAATTGAGGGCTCTCTGAAAACGGCTGTGGCGCTGAAGTTGCCTGAGAATGTGGAGTTGGTGGCATGTGAAACCAGCATATGGAGCATTCATTTGTGTGGGATGCTCTACCAGGTTCATTCCTAGATAATGCACTCAACAGGCACTAAGCATAGAGTGTGAAAACTGATTTTCCTTGAGAGCTGCTTGGAAGCCTGATGGTGTTTGAAGTTAGTGAGCCAAATGGAGTTGTTCTCCCACAAGAAAAACTCGGCTGATCCTTCTTCAATATGCTCTTCACCAACATGCATTGTTTCCTTGATTGAATTAGTTCTCACACCAATATTTGCGTCTAGAGCCTTTGCATTGAGGGCTATCTGAAAACGGCTGTGGCGCTGAAGTTGCCTGTGAATGTCTAGTTGTTGGCATGTGAAACCCGCATGTGGAGCATTCGTTTGTGTAGGATGCTCACCAAGCTTCATTTCAGTCCTAGGCACTCAAAGGGCACTAAGCATAGAGTGTGAAAACTGAGTTTCCTTGAGAGCTGCTTGGAAGCCTGATGGTGTGTGAAGTTAGTGAGCCAAATGGAGTTGTTCTCCCACAAGAACCACTCGGCGGATCCTTCTTCAATATGCTCTTCACCAACATGCAGTGATTCCTTGATTGAATTAGCTCTCACACCAATATTTGCGTCTAGAGCCTTTGCATTCAGGGCTATCTGAAAACGGCTGTGGCGCAGAAGTTGCCTGAGAATGTGGAGTTGGTGGCATGTGAAACCTGCATGTGGAGCATTCGTTTGTGTGGGATGCTCTACCAGGTTCATTCCTAGATAATGCACTCAAACGGCATTAAGCATAGAGTGTGAAAACTGAGTTTCCTTGAGAGCTGCTTGGAAGCCTGATGGTGTGTGAAGTTAGTGAGCCAAATGGAGTTGTTCTCCCACAAGAACCACTCGGCGGATCCTTCTTCAATATGCTCTTGACCAACATGCAGTGATTCCTTGATTGAATTAGCTCTCACACCAATATTTGCGTCTAGAGCCTTTGCATTGAGTGCTATGTGAAAACGGCTTTGGCGATGAAGTTGCCTGAGAATGTGGAGTTGGTGGCATGTGAAACCCGCATGTGGAGCATTCGTTTGTGTGGGATGCTCTACCAGGTTCATTCCTAGATAATGCACTCAAAGGGCACTAAGCATAGAGTGTGAAAACTGAGTTTCCTTGAGAGCTGCTTGGAAGCCTGATGGTGTGTGAAGTTAGTGAGCCAAATGGAGTTGTTCTCCCACAAGAACCACTCGACTGATTCTTCTTCAATATGCCCTTCACCAACATGCAGTGTTTCCTTGATTGAATTAGCTCTCACACCAATATTTGCGTCTAGAGCCTTTGCATTGAGGGCTATCTGAAAATGACTGTGGCGCTGAAGTTGCCTGTGAATGTGGAGTTGGTGGCATGTGAAACCCGCATGTGGAGCATTCGTTTGTGTGGGTTGCTCTACCAGGTTCATTCCTAGATAATGCACTCAAAGGGCACTAAGCGTAGAGTGTGAAAACTGAGTTTCCTGGAGAGCTGCTTGGAAGCCTGATGGTGTGTGAATTTAGTGAGCCAAATGGAGTTGTTCTCCCACAAGAACCACTCGGCTGATCCTTCTTCAATATGCCCTTCACCAACATGCATTGTTTCCTTGATTGAATTAGTTCTCACACCAATATTTGCGTCTAGAGCCTTTGCATTGAGGGCTATCTGAAAACGGCTGTGGCGCTGAAGTTGCCTGTGAATGTCTAGTTGTTGGCATGTGAAACCCGCATGTGGAGCATTCGTTTGTGTAGGATGCTCACCAAGCTTCATTTCAGTCCTAGGCACTCAAAGGGCACTAAGCATAGAGTGTGAAAACTGAGTTTCCTGGAGAGCTGCTTGGAAGCCTGATGGTGTGTGAAGTTAGTGAGCCAAATGGAGTTGTTCTCCCACAAGAACCACTCGGCGGATCCTTCTTCAATATGCTCTTCACCAACATGCAGTGATTCCTTGATTGAATTAGCTCTCACACCAATATTTGCGTCTAGAGCCTTTGCATTGAGGGCTATCTGAAAACGGCTGTGGCGCAGAAGTTGCCTGAGAATGTGGAGTTGGTGGCATGTGAAACCCGCATGTGGAGCATTCGTTTGTGTGGGATGCTCTACCAGGTTCATTCCTAGATAATGCACTCAAACGGCATTAAGCATAGAGTGTGAAAACTGAGTTTCCTTGAGAGCTGCTTGGAAGCCTGATGGTGTGTGAAGTTAGTGAGCCAAATGGAGTTGTTCTCCCACAAGAACCACTCGGCGGATCCTTCTTCAATATGCTCTTGACCAACATGCAGTGTTTCCTTGATTGAATTAGCTCTCACACTGAAATTTGCGTCTAGAGCCTTTGCATTGAGGGATATCTGAAAACGGCTGTGGCGCTGAAGTTGCCTGTGAATGTAGAGGTGGTGGCATGTGAAACCCGCATGTGGAGCATTCGTTTGTGTAGGATGCTCACCAAGCTTCATTTCAGTCCTAGGCACTCAAAGGGCACTAAGCATAGAGTGTGAAAACTGAGTTTCCTTGAGAGCTGCTTGGAAGCCTGATGGTGTGTGAAGTTAGTGAGCAAATGGAGTTGTTCTCCCACAAGAACCACTCGGCGGATCCTTCTTCAATATGCTCTTCACCAACATGCAGTGTTTCCTTGATTGAATTAGCTCTCACACCAATATTTGCGTCTAGAGCCTTTGCATTGAGGGCTATCTGAAAACGGCTGTGGCGCGGAAGTTGCCTGAGAATGTGGAGTTGGTGGCATGTGGAAACCCGCATTTGGAGCATTCGTTTGTGTGGGATGCTCTACCAGGTTCATTCCTAAATAATGCCCTCAAAGGGCACTAAGCGTAGAGTGTGAAAACTGAGTTTCCTGGAGAGCTGCTTGTGAAACCTGATGGTGTGTGAATTTAGTGAGCCAAATGGAGTTGTTCTCCCACAAGAACCACTCGACTGATTCTTCTTCAATATGCCCTTCACCAACATGCAGTGTATCCTTGATTGAATTAGCTCTCACACCAATATTTGCGTCTAGAGCCTTTGCATTGAGGGCTATCTGAAAACGGCTGTGGCGCTGAAGTTGCCTGTGAATGTCTAGTTGTTGGCATGTGAAACCCGCATATGAAGCATTCATTTGTGTGGGATGCTCACCAAGCTTCATTTCAGTCCTAGGCACTCAAGGGCACTAAGCATAGAGTGTGAAAACTGAGTTTCCTTGAGAGCTGCTTGGAAGCCTGATGGTGTTTGAAGTTAGTGAGCCAAATGGAGTTGTTCTGCCACAAGAAGAACCACTCGGCTGATCCTTCTTCAATATGCCCTTCACCAACATGCAGTGTTTCCTTGATTGAATTAGCTCCGACACTAATATTTGCATCTAGAGCCTTTGCATTGAGGGCTATCTGAAAACGGCTGTGGCGCTGAAGTTGCCTGTGAATGTGGAGTTGGTGGCATGTGAAACCCGCATGTGGAGCATTCCTTTGTGTGGGATGCTCACCTAGCTTCATTTTAGTCCTAGGCACTCAAAGGGCACTAAGCATAGAGTGTGAAAACTGAGTTTCCTTGAGAGCTGCTTGGAAGCCTGATGGTGTGTGAAGTTAGTGAGCCAAATGGAGTTGTTCTCCCACAAGAACCACTCGGCTGATCCTTCTTCAATATGCCCTTCACCAACATGCAGTGTTTCCTTGATTGAATTAGCTCTCACACCAATATTTGCGTCTAGAGCCTTTGCATTGAGGGCTATCTGAAAACGGCTGTGGCGCGGAAGTTGCCTGAGAATGTGGAGTTGGTGGCATGTGAAACCCGCATGTGGAGCATTCGTTTGTGTGGGATGTTCACCAAGCTTCATTTCAGTCCTAAGCACTCAAAGGGCACTAAGCATAGAGTGTGAAAACTGAGTTTCCTTGAGAGCTGCTTGGAAGCCTGATGGTGTGTGAAGTTAGTGAGCCAAATGGAGTTGTTCTCCCACAAGAACCACTCGGCTGATCCTTCTTCAATATGCCCTTCACCAACATGCAGTGTTTCCTTGATTGAATTAGCTGTCACACCAATATTTGCGTCTAGAGCCTTTGCATTGAGGGCTATCTGAAAACGGCTGTGGCGCTGAAGTTGCCTGAGAATGTGGAGTTGGTGGCATGTGAAACCCGCATGTGGAGCAATCGTTTGTGTGGGATGCTCTACCTGGTTCATTCCTAGATAATGCACTCAAAGGGCACTAAGCGTAGAGTGTGAAAACTGAGATTCCTTGAGAGCTGCTTGGAAGCCTGATGGTGTGTGAAGTTAGTGAGCCAAATGGAGTTGTTCTCCCACAAGAAAAACTCGGCTGATTCTTCTTCAATATGCCCTTCACCAACATGCAGTGTTTCCTTGATTGAATTAGCTCTCACACCAATATTTGCATCCAGAGCCTTTGCATTGAGGGCTACCTGAAAACGGCTGTGGCGCTGAAGTTGCCTGAGAATGTGGAGTTGGTGGCATGTGAAACCTGCATGTGGAGCATTCGTTTGTGTGGGATGCTCTACCTGGTTCATTCCTAGATAATGCACTCAAAGGGCACTAAGAATAGGGTGTGAAAACTGAGATTCCTTGAGAGCTGCTTGGAAGCCTGATGGTGTGTGAAGTTAGTGAGCCAAATGGAGTTGTTCTCCCACAAGAAAAACTCGGCTGATCCTTCTTCAATATGCCCTTCACCAACATGCAGTGTTTCCTTGATTGAATTAGCTCTCACACCAATATTTGCGTCTAGAGCCTTTGAATTGAGGGCTCTCTGAAAACGGCTGTGGCGCTGAAGTTGCCTGAGAATGTGGAGTTGGTGGCATGTGAAACCAGCATATGGAGTATTCATTTGTGTGGGATGCTCTACCAGGTTCATTCCTAGATAATGCACTCAACGGGCACTAAGCATAGAGTGTGAAAACTGATTTTCCTTGAGAGCTGCTTGGAAGCCTGATGGTGTTTGAAGTTAGTGAGCCAAATGGAGTTGTTCTCCCACAAGAAAAACTCGGCTGATTCTTCTTCAATATGCCCTTCACCAACATGCAGTGTTTCCTTGATTGAATTATCTCTCACCACAATATTTGCGTCTAGAGCCTTTGCATTGAGGGCTATCTGAAAACGGCTGTGGCGCTGATGTTGCCTGAGAATGTGGAGTTGGTGGCATGTGAAACCCGCATGTGGAGCAATCGTTTGTGTGGGATGCTCTACCTGGTTCATTCCTAGATAGTGCACTCAAAGGGCACTAAGCATAGAGTGTGAAAACTGAGTTTCCTTGAGAGCTGCTTGGAAGTCTGATGGTGTGTGAAGTTAGTGAGCCAAATGGAGTCGTTCTCCCACAAGAACCACTTGGCTGATTCTTTTTCAATATGCCCTTCATCAACATGCAGTGTTTCCTTGATTGAATTAGCTCTCACACCAATATTTGGGTCTAGAGCCTTTGCATTGAGGGCTATCTGAAAACGGCTGTGGCGCTGAAGTTGCCTGAGAATGTGGAGTTGGTGGCATGTGAAACCCGAATATGGAGCATTCGTTTGTGTGGGATGCTCACCAAGCTTCATTTCAGTCCTAGGCACTCAAAGGGCACTATCCATAGAGTGTGAAAACTGAGTTTCCTTGAGAGCTGCTTGGAAGCCTGATGGTGTGTGAAGTTAGTGAGCCAAATGGAGTTGTTCTCCCACAAGAACCACTCGGCGGATCCTTCTTCAATATGCTCTTCACCAACATGCATTGTTTCCTTGATTGAATTAGTTCTCACACCAATATTTGCGTCTAGAGCCTTTGCATTGGGGGCTATCTGAAAACGGCTGTGGCGCTGAAGTTGCCTGAGAATGTGGAGTTGGTGGCATTTGAAACCCGCATATGGAGCATTCGTTTGTGTGGGATGCTCACCAAGCTTCATTTCAGTCCTAGGCACTCAAAGGGCACTAAGCATAGAGTGTGAAAACTGAGTTTCCTTTAGAGCTGCTTGGAAGCCTGATGGTGTGTTAAGTTAGTGAGCCAAATGGAGTTGTTCTCCCACAAGAAAAACTCGGCTGATTCTTCTTCAATATGCCCTTCACCAACATGCAGTGTTTCCTTGATTGAATTATCTCTCACCACAATATTTGCGTCTAGAGCCTTTGCATTGAGGGCTATCTGAAAACGGCTGTGGCGCTGAAGTTGACTGAGAATGTGGAGTTGGTGGCATGTGAAACCCGCATGTGGAGCATTCGTTTGTGTGGGATGCTCTACCTGGATCATTCCTAGATAATGCACTCAAAGGGCACTAAGCGTAGAGTGTGAAAACTGAGATTCCTTGAGAGCTGCTTGGAAGCCTGATGGTGTGTGAAGTTAGTGAGCCAAATGGAGTTGTTCTCCCACAAGAAAAACTCGGCCAATTCTTCTTCAATATGCCCTTCACCAACATGCAGTGTTTCCTTGATTGAATTAGCTCTCACACCAATATTTGCATCCAGAGCCTTTGCATTGAGGGCTATCTGAAAACGGCTGTGGCGCTGAAGTTGCCTGAGAATGTGGAGTTGGTGGCATGTGAAACCTGCATGTGGAGCATTCGTTTGTGTGGGATGCTCTACCTGGTTCATTCCTAGATAATGCACTCAAAGGGCACTAAGAATAGGGTGTGAAAACTGAGTTTCCTTGAGAGCTGCTTGGAAGCCTGATGGTGTGTGAAGTTAGTGAGCCAAATGGAGTTGTTCTCCCACAAGAACCACTCGGCTGATCCTTCTTCAATATGCCCTTCACCAACATGCAGTGTTTCCTTGATTGAATTAGCTCTCACACCAATATTTGCGTCTAGAGCCTTTGAATTGAGGGCTCTCTGAAAACGGCTGTGGCGCTGAAGTTGCCTGAGAATGTGGAGTTGGTGGCATGTGAAACCAGCATATGGAGCATTCATTTGTGTGGGATGCTCTACCAGGTTCATTCCTAGATAATGCACTCAACGGGCACTAAGCATAGAGTGTGAAAACTGATTTTCCTTGAGAGCTGCTTGGAAGCCTGATGGTGTTTGAAGTTAGTGAGCCAAATGGAGTTGTTCTCCCACAAGAAAAACTCGGCTGATTCTTCTTCAATATGCCCTTCACCAACATGCAGTGTTTTCTTGATTGAATTATCTCTCACCACAATATTTGCGTCTAGAGCCTTTGCATTGAGGGCTATCTGAAAACGGCTGTGGCGCTGAAGTTGCCTGAGAATGTGGAGTTGGTGGCATGTGAAACCCGCATGTGGAGCAATCGTTTGTGTGGGATGCTCTACCTGGTTCATTCCTAGATAGTGCACTCAAAGGGCACTAAGCATAGAGTGTGAAAACTGAGTTTCCTTGAGAGCTGCTTGGAAGTCTGATGGTGTGTGAAGTTAGTGAGCCAAATGGAGTCGTTCTCCCACAAGAACCACTCGGCTGATTCTTCTTCAATATGCCCTTCATCAACATGCAGTGTTTCCTTGATTGAATTAGCTCTCACACCAATATTTGGGTCTAGAGCCTTTGCATTGAGGGCTATCTGAAAACGGCTGTGGCGCTGAAGTTGCCTGAGAATGTGGAGTTGGTGGCATGTGAAACCCGAATATGAAGCATTCGTTTGTGTGGGATGCTCACCAAGCTTCATTTCAGTCCTAGGCACTCAAAGGGCACTAAGCATAGAGTGTGAAAACTGAGTTTCCTTGAGAGCTGCTTGGAAGCCTGATGGTGTGTGAAGTTAGTGAGCCAAATGGAGTTGTTCTCCCACAAGAACCACTCGGCTGATCCTTCTTCAATATTATCTTCACCAACATGCAGTGTTTCCTTGATTGAATTAGCTCTCACACCAATATTTTGGTCTAGAGCCTTTGCATTGAGGGCTATCTGAAAACGGCTGTGGCGGGGAAGTTGCCTGAGAATGTGGAGTTGGTGGCATGTGAAACCCGCATGTGGAGCATTCGTTTGTGTGGGATGCTCACCAAGCTTCATTTCAGTCCTAGGCACTCAAACGGCACTAAGCATAGAGTGTGAAAACTGAGTTTCCTTGAGAGCTGCTTGGAAGCCTGATGGTGTGTGAAGTTAGTGAGCCAAATGGAGTTGTTCTCCCACAAGAACCATTCGGCTGATCCTTCTTCAATATGCCCTTCACCAACATGCAGTATTTCCTTGATTGAATTAGCTCTCACACCAATATTTGCGTCTAGAGCCTTTGCATTGAGGGCTATCTGAAACGGCTGTGGCGCTGAAGTTGCCTGAGAATGTGGAGTTGGTGGCATGTGAAACCCGCATGTGGAGCATTCGTTTGTGTGGGATGCTCTACCTGGTTCATTCCTAGATAATGCACTCAAAGGGCACTAAGCATAGAGTGTGAAAACTGAGTTCCCTTGAGAACTGCTTGGAAGCCTGATGGTGTGTGAAGTTAGTGAGCCAAATGGAGTTGTTCTTTCACAAGAACCACTGTGCTGATCCTTCTTCAATATGCCCTTCACCCTCATGCAGTGTTTCCTTGATTGAATTAGCTCTCGCACCAATATTTGCGTCTAGAGCCTTTGCATTGAGAGCTATCTGAAAACGGCTGTGGCGCTGAAGTTGCCTGTGAATGTGGAGTTGGTGGCATGTGAAACCCGCATGTGGAGCATTCGTTTGTGTAGGATGCTCACCAAGCTTCCTTTCAGTCCTAGGCACTCAAAGGGCACTAAGCATAGAGTGTGAAAACTGAGTTTCCTTGAGAGCTGCTTGGAAGCCTGATGGTGTGTGAAGTTAGTGAGCCAAATGGAGTTGTTCTCCCACAAGAACCACTCGGCGGATCCTTCTTCAATATGCTCTTCACCAACATGCATTGTTTCCTTGATTGAATTAGCTCTCACACCAATATTTGCGTCTAGAGCCTTTGCATTGAGGGCTATCTGAAAACGGCTGTGGCGCGGAAGTTGCCTGAGAATGTGGAGTTGGTGGCATGTGAAACCCGCATTTGGAGCATTCGTTTGTGTGGGATGCTCTACCAGGTTCATTCCTAGATAATGCCCTCAAAGGGCACTAAGCGTAGAGTGTGAAAACTGAGTTTCCTGGAGAGCTGCTTGGAAACCTGATGGTGTGTGAATTTAGTGAGCCAAATGGAGTTGTTCTCCCACAAGAACCACTCGACTGATTCTTCTTCAATATGCCCTTCACCAACATGCAGTGTTTCCTTATTTGAATTAGCTCTCACACCAATATTTGAGTCTAGAGCCTTTGCATTGAGGGCTATCTGAAAACGGCTGTGGCGCTGAAGTTGCCTGTGAATGTCTAGTTGTTGGCATGTGAAACCCGCATATGAAGCATTCATTTGTGTGGGATGCTCACCAAGCTTCATTTCAGTCCTAGGCACTCAAAGGGCACTAAGCATAGAGTGTGAAAACTGAGTTTCCTTGAGAGCTGCTTGGAAGCCTGATGGTGTGTGAAGTTCGTGAGCCAAATGGAGTTGTTCTCCCACACCACTCGGCTAATCCTTCTTCAATATGTCCTTCACCAACATGCAGTGTTTCCTTGATTGAATTAGCTCTCACACCAATATTTGCGTCTAGAGCCTTTGCATTGAGGGCTATCTGAAAACGGCTGTGGCGCTGAAGTTGCCTGAGAATGTGGGGTTGGTGGCATGTGAAACCCGCATGTGGAGCATTCGTTTGTGTGGGATGCTCTACCAGGTTCATTCCTAGATAATGCACTCAAAGGGCACTAAGCATAGAGTGTGAAAACTGAGTTTCCTTGAGAGCTGCTTGGAAGCCTGATGGTGTGTGAAGTTAGTGAGCCAAATGGAGTTGTTCTCCCACAAGAACCACTCGGCGTATCCTACTTCAATATGCTCTTCACCAACATGCATTCTTTCCTTGATTGAATTAGTTCTCACACCAATATTTGCGTCTAGAGCCTTTGCATTGAGGGCTATCTGAAAACGGCTGTGGCGCTGAAGTTGCCTGTGAATGTCTAGTTGTTGGCATGTGAAACCCGCATGTGGAGCATTCGTTTGTGTAGGATGCTCACCAAGCTTCATTTCAGTCCTAGGCACTCAAAGGGCACTAAGCATAGAGTGTGAAAACTGAGTTTCCTTTAGAGCTGCTTGGAAGCCTGATGGTGTGTGAAGTTAGTGAGCCAAATGGAGTTGTTCTCCCACAAGAACCACTCGGCGGTTCCTTCTTCAATATGCTCTTCACCAACATGCAGTGTTTCCTTGATTGAATTAGCTCTCACACCAATATTTGCGTCTAGAGCCTTTGCATTGAGGGCTATCTGAAAACGGCTGTGGCGCGGAAGTTGCCTGAGAATGTGGAGTTGGTGGCATGTGAAACCCGCATGTGGAGCATTCGTTTGTGTGGGATGCTCTACCAGGTTCATTCCTAGATAATGCCCTCAAAGGGCACTAAGCGTAGAGTGTGAAAACTGAGTTTCCTGGAGAGCTGCTTGGAAACCTGATGGTGCGTGAATTTAGTGAGCCAAATGGAGTTGTTCTCCCACAAGAACCACTCGACTGATTCTTCTTCAATATGCCCTTCACCAACATGCAGTGTTCCTTGATTGAATTAGCTCTCACACTGAAATTTGCGTCTCGAGCCTTTGCATTGAGGGCTATCTGAAAACGGCTGTGGCGCTGAAGTTGCCTGTGAATGTCTAGTTGGTGGCATGTGAAACCCGCATGTGGAGCATTCATTTGTGTTGGATGCTCACCAAGCTTCTTTTCAGTCCTAGGCACTCAAAGGGCACTAAGCATAGAGTGTGAAAACTGAGTTTCCTTGAGAGCTGCTTGGAAACCTGATGGTGTGTGAAGTTAGTGAGCCAAATGGAGTTGTTCTCCCACAAGAACCACTCGACGGATCCTTCTTCAATATGCTCTTCACCAACATGCAGTGTTTCCTTGATTGAATTAGCTCTCACACTAAAATTTGCGTCTAGAGCCTTTGCATTGAGTGCTATCTGAAAACGGCTGTGGCGCTGAAGTTGCCTGAGAATGTGGAGTTGGTGGCATGTGAAACACGCATGTGGAGCATTCCTTTGTGTGGGATGCTCTACCAGGTTCATTCCTAGATAATGCACTCAAAGGGCACTAAGCATAGAGTGTGAAAACTGAGTTTCCTTGAGAGCTGCTTGGAAGCCTGATGGTGTGTGAAGTTAGTGAGCCAAATGGAGTTGTTCTCCCACAAGAACCACTCGGCTGATCCTTCTTCAATATGCCCTTCACCAACATGCAGTGTTTCCTTGATTGAATTAGCTCTCACACCAATATTTGTGTCTAGAGCCTTTGCATTGAGGGCTATCTGAAAATGGCTGTGGCGCTGAAGTTGCCTGTGAATGTCTAGTTGTTGGCATGTGAAACCCGCATATGAAGCATTCATTTATGTGGGATGCTCACCAAGCTTCATTTCATTCCTAGGCACTCAAAGGGCACTAAGCATAGAGTGTGAAAACTGAGTTTCCTTGAGAGCTGCTTGGAAGCCTGATGGTGTGTGAAGTTAGTGAGCCAAATGGAGTTGTTCTCCCACAAGAACCACTCGGCGGATCCTTCTTCAATATGCCCTTCACCAACATGCAGTGTTTCCTTGATTGAATTAGCTCTCACACCAATATTTGCGTCTAGAGCCTTTGCATTGAGTGCTATCTGAAAACGGCTGTGGCACTGAAGTTGCCTGAGAATGTTGAGTTGGTGGCATGTGAAACCCGCATGTGGAGCATTCGTTTGTGCGGGATACTCTACCAGGTTCATTCCTAGATAATGCACTCAAAGGGCACTAAGCATAGAGTGTGAAAACTGAGTTTCCTTGAGAGCTGCTTGGAAGCCTGATGGTGTGTGAAGTTAGTGAGCCAAATGGAGTTGTTCTCCAGAAGAACCACTCGGCTGATCCTTCTTCAATAGGCCCTTCACCAACATGCAGTGTTTCCTTGATTGAATTAGCTCTCACACCAATATTTGCGTCTAGAGCCTTTGCATTGAGGGCTATCTGAAAACGGTTGTGGCGCTGAAGTTGCCTGTGAATGTCTTGTTGTTGGCATGTGAAACCCGCATGAGGAGAATTCGTTTGTGTAGGATGCTCACCAAGATTCATGTCAGTATTAGGCACTCAAAGGGCACTAAGCATAGAGTGTGAAAACTGAGTTTCCTTGAGAGCTGCTTGGAAGCCTGATGGTGTGTGAAGTTAGTGAGCCAAATGGAGTTGTTCTCCCACAAGAACCACTCGGCGGATCCTTCTTCAATATGCCCTTCACCAACATGCAGTGTTTCCTTGATGGAATTAGCTCTCACACCAATATTTGTGTCTAGAGCCTTTGCATTGAGGGCTATCTGAAAACGGCTGTGGCGCTGAAGTTGCCTGAGAATGTGGAGTTGGTGGCATGTGAAACCCGCATGTGGAGCATTCGTTTGTGTGGGATGCTCCATCAGGTTCATTCCTAGATAATGCCCTCAAAGGGCACTAAGCGTAGAGTGTGAAAACTGAGTTTCCTTGAGAGCTGCTAGGAAACCTGATGGTGTGTGAATTTAGTGAGCCAAATGCAGTTGTTCTCCCTCAAGAACAACTCGACTGATTCTTCTTTAATATGCCCTTCACCAACAGGCAGTGTTTCCTTGATTGAATTAGCTCTCACACTTAAATTTGCGTCTAGAGCCTTTGCATTGAGGGCTATGTGAAAACGGCTGTGGCGCTGAAGTTGCCTGTGAATGTCTAGTTGGTGGCATGTGAAACCCGCATGTGGAGCATTCGTTTGTGTAGGATGCTCACCAAGCTTCATTTCAGTCCTAGGCACTCAAAGGGCACTAAGCATAGAGTGTGAAAACTGAGTTTCCTTGAGAGCTGCTTGGAAGCCTGATGGTGTGTGAAGTTAGTGAGCCAAATGGAGTTGTTCTCCGACAATAACCACTCGGCTGATCCTTCTTCAATATGCCCTTCACCAACATGCAGTGTTTCCTTGATTGAATTAGCTCTCACACCAATATTTGCGTCTAGAGCCTTTGCATTGAGTGCTATCTGAAAACGGCTGTGGCGCTGAAGTTGCCTGAGAATGTGGAGTTGGTGGCATGTGAAACCCGCATGTGGAGCATTCGTTTGTGTGGGATGCTCTACCAGGTTCATTCCTAGATAATGCACTCAAAGGGCACTAAGCATAGAGTGTGAAAACTGAGTTTCCTTGAGAGCTGCTTGGAAGCCTGATGGTGTGTGAAGTTAATGAGCCAAATGGAGTTGTTCTCCCACAAGAACCACTCGGCTGATCCTTCTTCAATATGCTCTTCACCAACATGCATTGTTTCCCTGATTGAATTAGTTCTCACACCAATATTTGTGTCTAGAGCCTTTGCATTGAGGGCTATCTGAAAACGGCTGTGACGCTGAAGTTGCCTGAGAATGTGGAGTTGGTGGCATGTGAAACCCGCATGTGGAGCATTCGTTTGTGTGGGATGCTCTACCAGGTTCATTCCTAGATAATGCACTCAAAGGGCACTAAGCATAGAGTGTGAAAACTGAGTTTCCTGGAGAGCTGCTTGGAAACCTGATGGTGTGTGAATTTAGTGAGCCAAATGGAGTTGTTCTCCCACAAGAACCACTCGGCTGATCCTTCTTCAATATGCCCTTCACCAACATGCAGTGTTTCCTTGATTGAATTAGCTCTAACACTAAAATTTTCGTCTAGAGCCTTTGCATTGAGGGCTATCTGAAAACGGCTGTGGCGCTGAAGTTGCCTGAGAATGTGGAGTTGGTGGCATGTGAAACCCGCATATGAAGCATTCATTTGTGTGGGATGCTCACCAAGCTTCATTTCAGTCCTAGGCACTCAAAGGGCACTAAGCATAGAGTGTGAAAACTGAGTTTCCTTGAGAGCTGCTTGGAAGCCTGATGGTGTGTGAAGTTAGTGAGCCAAATGGAGTTGTTCTCCCACAAGAACCACTCGGCTGATTCTTCTTCAATATGCCCTTCACCAACATGCAGTGTTTCCTTGATTGAATTAGCTCTCACACCAATATTTGCGTCTAGAGCCTTTGCATTGAGTGCTATCTGAAAACAGCTGTGGCGCTGAAGTTGCCTGAGAATGTGGAGTTGGTGACATGTGAAACCCGCATATGGAGCATTCGTTTGTGTGGGATGCTCACCAAGCTTCATTTCAGTCCTAGGCACTCAAAGGGCACTAAGCATAGAGTGTGAAAACTGAGTTTCCTTGAGAGCTGCTTGGAAGCCTGATGGTGTGTGAAGTTAGTGAGCCAAATGGAGTTGTTCTCCCACAAGAACCACTCGGCTGATCCTTTTTCAATAGGCCCTTCACCAACATGCAGTGTTTCCTTGATTGAATTAGCTCTCACACCAATATTTGCGTCTAGAGCCTTTGCATTGAGGGCTATCTGAAAACGGCTGTGGCGATGAAGTTGCCTGAGAATGTGGAGTTGGTGGCATGTGAAACCCGCATGTGGAGCATTCGTTTGTGTGGGATGCTCTACCAGATTCATTCCTAGATAATGCACTCAATGGGCACTAAGCACAGAGTGTGAAAACTGAGTTTCCTTGAGAGCTGCTTGGAAGCCTGATGGTGTGTGAAGTTAGTGAGCCAAATGGAGTTGTTCTCCCACAAGAACCACTCGGCTCATCCTTTTTCAATAGGCCCTTCACCAACATGCAGTGTTTCCTTGATTGAATTAGCTCTCACACTAAAATTTGCGTCTAGAGCATTTGCATTGAGTGCTATCTGAAAACGGCTGTGGCGCTGAAGTTGCCTGAGAATGTGGAGTTGGTGGCATGTGAAACCCGCATGTGGAGTTTTGGTTTGTGTGGGATGCTCACCAAGCTTCATTTCAGTCCTAGGCACTCAAAGGGCACTAAGCATAGAGTGTGAAAACTGAGTTTCCTTGAGAGCTGCTTGGAAGCCTGATGGTGTGTGAAGTTAGTGAGCCAAATGGAGTTGTTCTCCCACAAGAACCACTCGGCTGATCCTTCTTCAATATGCTCTTCACCAACATGCAGTGTTTCCTTGATTGAATTAGCTATCACACCAATATTTGCGTCTAGAGCCTTTGCATTGAGGGCTATCTGAAAACGGCTGTGGCACTGAAGTTGCCTGTGAATGTCTAGTTGTTGGCATGTGAAACCCGCATGTGGAGCATTCGTTTGTGTAGAATGCTCACCAACCTTCATTTTTTTAGTCCTAGGCACTCAAAGGGCACTAAGCATAGAGTGTGAAAACTGAGTTTCCTTGAGAGCTGCTTGGAAGCCTGATGGTGTGTGAAGTTAATGAGTCAAATGGAGTTGTTCTCCCACAAGAACCACTTGGCTGATCCTTATTCAATATGCCCTTCACCAACATGCAGTGTTTCGTTGATTGAATTAGCTCTCACACTAAAATTTGCGTCTAGAGCCTTTGCATTGAGTGCTATCTGAAAACAGCTGTGGCGCTGAAGTTGCCTGAGAATGTGGAGTTGGTGGCATGTGAAACCCGCATGTGGAGTTTTCATTTGTGTGGGATGCTCACCATGCTTCATTTCAGTCCTAGGCACTCAAAGGGCACTAAGCATAGAGTGTGAAAACTGAGTTTCCTTGAGAGCTGCTTGGAAGCCTGATGGTGTGTGAAGTTAGTGAGCCAAATGGAGTTGTTCTCCCACAAGAACCACTCGGCTGATCCTTCTTCAATATGCCCTTCACCAACATGCAGTGTTTCCTTGATTGAATTAGCTCTCACACCAATATTTGCGTCTAGAGCCTTTGCATTGAGGGCTATCTGAAAACGGCTGTGGCACTGAAGTTGCCTGTGAATGTCTAGTTGTTGGCATGTGAAAAGCGCATGTGGAGCATTCGTTTGTGTAGGATGCTCACCAAGCTTCATTTCAGTCCTAGGCACTCAAAGGGCACTAAGCATAGAGTGTGAAAACTGAGTTTCCTTGAGAGCTGCTTGGAAGCCTGATGGTGTGTGAAGTTAGTGAGCCAAATGGAGTTGTTCTCCCACAAGAACCACTCGGCTGATTCTTCTTCTATATGCCCTTCACCAACATGCATTGTTTCCTTGATTGAATTAATTCTCACACAAATATTTGCGTCTAGAGCCTTTGCATTGAGTGCTCTCTGAAAACGGCTGTGGGGCTGAAGTTGCCTGTGAATGTCTAGTTGGTGGCATGTGAAACCCGCATGTGGAGCATTCGTTTGTGTAGGATGCTCACCAAGCTTCATTTCAGTCCTAGGCACTCAAAGGGCACTAAGCATAGAGTGTGAAAACTGAGTTTCCTTGAGAGCTGCTTGGAAGCCTGATGGTGTGTGAAGTTAATGAGTCAAATGGAGTTGTTCTCCCACAAGAACCACTCGGCTGATCCTTCTTCAATATGCTCTTCACCAACATGCAGTGTTTCCTTGATTGAATTAGCTATCACACCAATATTTGCGTCTAGAGCCTTTGCATTGAGGGCTATCTGAAAACGGCTGTGGCGCTGAAGTTGCCTGAGAATGTGGAGTTGGTGGCATGTGAAAGCCGCATGTGGAGCATTCGTTTGTGTGGGATGCTCTACCAGATTCATTCCTAGATAATGCACTCAATGGGCACTAAGCATAGAGTGTGAAAACTGAGTTTCCTTGAGAGCTGCTTGGAAGCCTGATGGTGTGTGAAGTTAGTGAGCCAAATGGAGTTGTTCTCCCACAAGAACCACTCGGCTGATCCTTCTTCAATATGCCCTTCACCAACATGCAGTGTTTCCTTGATTGAATTAGCTCTCACACCAATATTTGCGTCTAGAGCCTTTGCATTGAGGGCTATCTGAAAATGGCTGTGGCACTGAAGTTGCCTGTGAATGTCTAGTTGGTGGCATGTGAAACCCGCATGTGGAGCATTCGTTTGTGTAGGATGCTCACCAAGCTTCATTTCAGTCCTAGGCACTCAAAGGGCACTAAGCATAGAGTGTGAAAACTGAGTTTCCTTGAGAGCTGCTTGGAAGCCTGATGGTGTGTGAAGTTAATGAGTCAAATGGAGTTGTTCTCCCACAAGAACCACTCGGCTGATCCTTCTTCAATATGCTCTTCACCAACATGCAGTGTTTCCTTGATTGAATTAGCTCTCACACTAAAATTTGCGTCTAGAGCCTTTGCATTGAGTGCTATCTGAAAACGGCTGTGGCACTGAAGTTGCCTGAGAATGTGGAGTTGGTGGCATGTGAAACCCGCATGTGGAGCTTTCGTTTGTGTGGGATGCTCACCAAGCTTCATTTCAGTCCTAGGCACTCAAAGGGCACTAAGCATAGAGTGTGAAAACTGAGTTTCCTTGAGAGCTGCTTGGAAGCCT
Source organism: Ochotona princeps (assembly GCF_030435755.1). Taxonomy (NCBI): domain Eukaryota; kingdom Metazoa; phylum Chordata; class Mammalia; order Lagomorpha; family Ochotonidae; genus Ochotona; species Ochotona princeps. The sequence continues at coordinate 19,374 of NW_026698913.1, read as the reverse complement.
GATGGTGTGTGAAGTTAGTGAGCCAAATGGAGTTGTTCTCCCACAAGAACCACTCGGCTGATCCTTCTTCAATATGCTCTTCACCAACATGCAGTGTTTCCTTGATTGAATTAGCTCTCACACCAATATTTGCGTCTAGAGCCTTTGCATTGAGGGCTATCTGAAAACGGCTGTGGCACTGAAGTTGCCTGTGAATGTCTAGTTGTTGGCATGTGAAACCCGCATGTGGAGCATTCGTTTGTGTAGGATGCTCACCAAGCTTCATTTCAGTCCTAGGCACTCAAAGGGCACTAAGCATAGAGTGTGAAAACTGAGTTTCCTTGAGAGCTGCTTGGAAGCCTGATGGTGTGTGAAGTTAGTGAGCCAAATGGAGTTGTTCTCCCACAAGAACCACTCGGCTGATTCTTCTTCTATATGCCCTTCACGAACATGCATTGTTTCCTTGATTGAATTAATTCTCACACAAATATTTGCGTCTAGAGCCTTTGCATTGAGTGCTCTCTGAAAACGGCTGTGGGGCTGAAGTTGCCTGTGAATGTCTAGTTGGTGGCATGTGAAACCCGCATATGAAGCATTCATTTGTGTGGGATGCTCACCAAGCTTCATTTCAGTCCTAGGCACTCAAAGGGCTCTAAGCATAGAGTGTGAAAACTGAGTTTCCTTGAGAGCTACTTGGAAGCCTGATGGTGTGTGAAGTTAGTGAGCCAAATGGAGTTGTTCTCCCACAAGAACCACTCGGCTGATTCTTCTTCAATATGCCCTTCACCAACATGCAGTGTTTCCTTGATTGAATTAGCTCTCACACCAATATTTGCGTCTAGAGCCTTTGCATTGAGGGCTATCTGAAAACGGCTGTGGCACTGAAGTTGCCTGTGAATGTCTAGTTGTTGGCATGTGAAACCCGCATGTGGAGCATTCGTTTGTGTAGGATGCTCACCAACCTTCATTTCAGTCCTAGGCACTCAAAGGGCACTAAGCATAGAGTGTGAAAACTGAGTTTCCTTGAGAGCTGCTTGGAAGCCTGATGGTGTGTGAAGTTAATGAGTCAAATGGAGTTGTTCTCCCACAAGAACCACTCGGCTGATCCTTCTTCAATATGCTCTTCACCAACATGCAGTGTTTCCTTGATTGAATTAGCTCTCACACCAATATTTGCGTCTAGAGCCTTTGCATTGAGGGCTATCTGAAAACGGCTGTGGCGCTGAAGTTGCCTGAGAATGTGGAGTTGGTGGCATGTGAAACCCGCATATGAAGCATTCATTTGTGTGGGATGCTCACCAAGCTTCATTTCAGTCCTAGGCACTCAAAGGGCACTAAGCATAGAGTGTGAAAACTGAGTTTCCTTGAGAGCTGCTTGGAAGCCTGATGGTGTGTGAAGTTAGTGACCCAAATGGAGTTGTTCTCCCACAAGAACCACTCGGCTGATCCTTTTTCAATAGGCCCTTCACCAACATGCAGTGTTTCCTTGATTGAATTAGCTCTCACACCAATATTTGCGTCTAGAGCCTTTGCATTGAGGGCTATCTGAAAACGGCTGTGGCGATGAAGTTGCCTGAGAATGTGGAGTTGGTGGCATGTGAAACCCGCATGTGGAGCATTCGTTTGTGTGGGATGCTCTACCAGATTCATTCCTAGATAATGCACTCAATGGGCACTAAGCATAGAGTGTGAAAACTGAGTTTCCTTGAGAGCTGCTTGGAAGCCTGATGGTGTGTGAAGTTAGTGAGCCAAATGGAGTTGTTCTCCCACAAGAACCACTCGGCTGATCCTTCTTCAATATGCCCTTCACCAACATGCAGTGTTTCCTTGATTGAATTACTTCTCACACAAATATTTGCGTCTAGAGCCTTTGCATTGAGGGCTATCTGAAAACGGCTGTGGCACTGAAGTTGCCTGTGAATGTCTAGTTGTTGCCATGTGAAACCCGCATGTGGAGCATTCGTTTGTGTAGGATGCTCACCAAGCTTCATTTCAGTCCTAGGCACTCAAAGGGCTCTAAGCATAGAGTGTGAAAACTGAGTTTCCTTGAGAGCTGCTTGGAAGCCTGATGGTGTGTGAAGTTAATGAGTCAAATGGAGTTGTTCTCCCACAAGAACCACTCGGCTGATCCTTCTTCAATATGCCCATCACCAACATGCAGTGTTTCCTTGATTGAATTAGCTCTCACACTAAAATTTGCGTCTAGAGCATTTGCATTGAGTGCTATCTGAAAACGGCTGTGGCGCTTAAGTTGCCTGAGAATGTGGAGTTGGTGGCATGTGAAACCCGCATGTGGAGTTTTGGTTTGTGTGGGATGCTCACCAAGCTTCATTTCAGTCCTAGGCACTCAAAGGGCACTAAGCATAGAGTGTGAAAACTGAGTTTCCTTGAGAGCTGCTTGGAAGCCTGATGGTGTGTGAAGTTAGTGAGCCAAATGGAGTTGTTCTCCCACAAGAACCATTTCGGCTGATCCTTCTTCAATATGCCCTTCACCCACATGCAGTGTTTCCTTGATTGAATTAGCTCTCACACCAATATTTGCATCTAGAGCCTTTGCATTGAGGGCTATCTGAAAACGGCTGTGGCACTGAAGTTGCCTGTGAATGTCTAGTTGGTGGCATGTGAAACCCGCATGTGGAGCATTCGTTTGTGTAGGATGCTCACCAAGCTTCATTTCAGTCCTAGGCACTCAAAGGGCACTAAGCATAGAGTGTGAAAACTGAGTTTCCTTGAGAGCTGCTTGGAAGCCTGATGGTGTGTGAAGTTAGTGAGCCAAATGGAGTTGTTCTCCCACAAGAACCACTCGGCTGATTCTTCTTCTATATGCCCTTCACCAAAGTGCATTGTTTCCTTGATTGAATTAATTCTCACACAAATATTTGCGTCTAGAGCCTTTGCATTGAGAGCTCTCTGAAAACGGCTGTGGCACTGAAGTTGCCTGAGAATGTCTAGTTGTTGGCATGTGAAACCCGCATGTGGAGCATTCGTTTGTGTAGAATGCTCACCAACCTTCATTTCAGTCCTAGGCACTCAAAGGGCACTAAGCATAGAGTGTGAAAACTGAGTTTCCTTGAGAGCTGCTTGGAAGCCTGATGGTGTGTGAAGTTAATGAGTCAAATGGAGTTGTTCTCCCACAAGAACCACTCGGCTGATCCTTCTTGAATATGCTCTTCACCAACATGCAGTGTTTCCTTGATTGAATTAGCTGTCACACCAATATTTGCGTCTAGAGCCTTTGCATTGAGGGCTATCTGAAAACGGCTGTGGCGCTGAAGTTGCCTGAGAATGTGGAGTTGGTGGCATGTGAAACCCGCATATGAAGCATTCATTTGTGTGGGATGCTCACCAAGCTTCATTTCAGTCCTAGGCACTCAAAGGGCACTAAGCATAGAGTGTGAAAACTGAGTTTCCTTGAGAGCTGCTTGGAAGCCTGATGGTGTGTGAAGTTAGTGAGCCAAATGGAGTTGTTCTCCCACAAGAACCACTCGGCTGATCCTTTTTCAATAGGCCCTTCACCAACATGCAGTGTTTCCTTGATTGAATTAGCTCTCACACCAATATTTGCGTCTAGAGCCTTTGCATTGAGGGCTATCTGAAAACGGCTGTGGCGATGAAGTTGCCTGAGAATGTGGAGTTGGTGGCATGTGAAACCCGCATGTGGAGCATTCGTTTGTGTGGGATGCTCTACCAGATTCATTCCTAGATAATGCACTCAATGGGCACTAAGCATAGAGTGTGAAAACTGAGTTTCCTTGAGAGCTGCTTGGAAGCCTGATGGTGTGTGAAGTTAGTGAGCCAAATGGAGTTGTTCTCCCACAAGAACCACTAGGCTGATCCTTTTTCAATAGGCCCTTCACCAACATGCAGTGTTTCCTTGATTGAATTAGCTCTCACACAAATATTTGCGTCTAGAGCCTTTGCATTGAGGGCTATCTGAAAACGGCTGTGGCACTGAAGTTGCCTGTGAATGTCTAGTTGGTGGCATGTGAAACCCGCATGTGGAGCATTCGTTTGTGTAGGATGCTCACCAACCTTCATTTCAGTCCTAGGCACTCAAAGGGCTCTAAGCATAGAGTGTGAAAACTGAGTTTCCTTGAGAGCTGCTTGGAAGCCTGATGGTGTGTGAAGTTAATGAGTCAAATGGAGTTGTTCTCCCACAAGAACCACTCGGCTGATCCTTCTTCAATATGCCCATCACCAACATGCAGTGTTTCCTTGATTGAATTAGCTCTCACACTAAAATTTGCGTCTAGAGCATTTGCATTGAGTGCTATCTGAAAACGGCTGTGGCGCTGAAGTTGCCTGAGAATGTGGAGTTGGTGGCATGTGAAACCCGCATGTGGAGTTTTGGTTTGTGTGGGATGCTCACCAAGCTTCATTTCAGTCCTAGGCACTCAAAGGGCACTAAGCATAGAGTGTGAAAACTGAGTTTCCTTGAGAGCTGCTTGGAAGCCTGATGGTGTGTGAATTTAGTGAGCCAAATGGAGTTGTTCTCCCACAAGAACCACTCGGCTGATCCTTCTTCAATATGCCCTTCACCAACATGCAATGTTTCCTTGATTGAATTAGCTCTCACACCAATATTTGCATCTAGAGCCTTTGCATTGAGGGCTATCTGAAAACGGCTGTGGCACTGAAGTTGCCTGTGAATGTCTAGTTGGTGGCATGTGAAACCCGCATGTGGAGCATTCGTTTGTGTAGGATGCTCACCAAGCTTCATTTCAGTCCTAGGAACTCAAAGGGCACTAAGCATAGAGTGTGAAAACTGAGTTTCCTTGAGAGCTACTTGGAAGCCTGATGGTGTGTGAAGTTAGTGAGCCAAATGGAGTTGTTCTCCCACGAGAACCACTCAGCTGATTCTTCTTCTATATGCCCTTCACCAACATGCATTGTTTCCTTGATTGAATTAATTCTCACACACATATTTGCGTCTAGAGCCTTTGCATTGAGGGCTCTCTGAAAACGGCTGTGGCACTGAAGTTGCCTGTGAATGTCTAGTTGGTGGCATGTGAAACCCGCATATGAAGCATTCATTTGTGTGGGATGCTCACCAAGCTTCATTTCAGTCCTAATCACTCAAAGGGCACTAAGCATAGAGTGTGAAAACTGAGTTTCCTTGAGAGCTACTTTGAAGCCTGATGGTGTGTGAAGTTAGTGAGCCAAATGGAGTTGTTCTCCCACAAGAACCACTCGGCTGATCCTTCTTCAATATGCCCTTCACCAACATGCAGTGTTTCCTTGATTGAATTAGCTCTCACACAAATATTTGCGTCTAGAGCCTTTGCATTGAGGGCTATCTGAAAACGGCTGTGGCACTGAAGTTGCCTGTGAATGTCTAGTTGTTGCCATGTGAAACCCGCATGTGGAGCATTCGTTTGTGTAGGATGCTCACCAAGCTTCATTTCAGTCCTAGGCACTCAAAGGGCTCTAAGCATAGAGTGTGAAAACTGAGTTTCCTTGAGAGCTGCTTGGAAGCCTGATGGTGTGTGAAGTTAATGAGTCAAATGGAGTTGTTCTCCCACAAGAACCACTTGGCTGATCCTTCTTCAATATGCCCATCACCAACATGCAGTGTTTCCTTGATTGAATTAGCTCTCACACCAATATTTGCGTCTAGAGCATTTGCATTGAGTGCTATCTGAAAACGGCTGTGGCGCTGATGTTGCCTGAGAATGTGGAGTTGGTGGCATGTGAAAACCGCATGTGGAGTTTTGGTTTGTGTGGGATGCTCACCAAGCTTCATTTCAGTCCTAGGCACTCAAAGGGCACTAAGCATAGAGTGTGAAAACTGAGTTTCCTTGAGAGCTGCTTGGAAGCCTGATGGTGTGTGAAGTTAGTGAGCCAAATGGAGTTGTTCTCCCACAAGAACCACTCAGCTGATCCTTCTTCAATATGCCCTTCACCAACATGCAGTGTTTCCTTGATTGAATTAGCTCTCACACCAATATTTGCATCTAGAGCCTTTGCATTGAGGGCTATCTGAAAACGGCTGTGGCACTGAAGTTGCCTGTGAATGTCTAGTTGGTGGCATGTGAAACCCGCATGTGGAGCATTCGTTTGTGTAGGATGCTCAACCAAGCTTCCTTTCAGTCCTAGGCACTCAAAGGGCACTAAGCATAGAGTGTGAAAACTGAGTTTCCTTGAGAGCTGCTTGGAAGCCTGATGGTGTGTGAAGTTAGTGAGCCAAATGGAGTTGTTCTCCCACAAGAACCACTCGGCTGATTCTTCTTCTATATGCCCCTTCACCAACATGCATTGTTTCCTTGATTGAATTAATTCTCACACCAATATTTGCGTCTAGAGCCTTTGCATTGAGGGCTCTCTGAAAACGGCTGTGGCGCTGAAGTTGCCTGTGAATGTCTAGTTGGTGGTATGTGAAACCCGCATATGAAGCATTCATTTGTGTGGGATGCTCACCAAGCTTCATTTCAGTCCTAGGCACTCAAAGGGCACTAAGCATAGAGTGTGAAAACTGAGTTTCCTTGAGAGCTACTTGGAAGCCTGATGGTGTGTGAAGTTAGTGAGCCAAATGGAGTTGTTCTCCCACAAGAACCACTCGGCTGATTCTTCTTCAATATGCCCTTCACCAACATGCAGTGTTTCCTTGATTGAATTAGCTCTCACACAAATATTTGCGTCTAGAGCCTTTGCATTGAGGGCTATCTGAAAACGGCTGTGGCACTGAAGTTGCCTGTGAATGTCTAGTTGTTGGCATGTGAAACCCGCATGTGGAGCATTCGTTTGTGTAGGATGCTCACCAACCTACATTTCAGTCCTAGGCACTCAAAGGGCACTAAGCATAGAGTGTGAAAACCGAGTTTCCTTGAGAGCTGCTTGGAAGCCTGATGGTGTGTGAAGTTAATGAGTCAAATGGAGTTGTTCTCCCACAAGAACCACTTGGCTGATCCTTCTTCAATATGCCCTTCACCAACATGCAGTGTTTCATTGATTGAAATAGCTCTCACACTAAAATTTGCGTCTAGAGCCTTTGCATTGAGTGCTATCTGAAAACGGCTGTGGCGCTGAAGTTGCCTGAGAATGTGGAGTTGGTGGCATGTGAAACTCGCATGTGGAGTTTTCGTTTGTGTGGGATGCTCACCAAGCTTCATTTCAGTCCTAGGCACTCAAAGGGCACTAAGCATAGAGTGTGAAAACTGAGTTTCCTTGAGAGCTGCCTGGAAGCCTGATGGAGTGTGAAGTTAGTGAGCCAAATGGAGTTGTTCTCCCCACAAGAACCACTCGGCTGATCCTTCTTCAATATGCCCTTCACCAACATGCATTGTTTCCTTGATTGAATTAATTCTCACACCAATATTTGCGTCTAGAGCCTTTGCATTGAGTGCTCTCTGAAAACGGCTGTGGGGCTGAAGTTGCCTGTGAATGTCTAGTTGGTGGCATGTGAAACCCGCATATGAAGCATTCATTTGTGTGGGATGCTCACCAAGCTTCATTTCAGTCCTAGGCACTCAAAGGGCACTAAGCATAGAGTGTGAAAACTGAGTTTCCTTGAGAGCTACTTGGAAGCCTGATGGTGTGTGAAGTTAGTGAGCCAAATGGAGTTGTTCTCCCACAAGAACCACTCGGCTGATTCTTCTTCAATATGCCCTTCACCAACATGCAGTGTTTCCTTGATTGAATTAGCTCTCACACAAATATTTGCGTCTAGAGCCTTTGCATTGAGGGCTATCTGAAAACGGCTGTGGCACTGAAGTTGCCTGTGAATGTCTAGTTGTTGGCATGTGAAACCCGCATGTGGAGCATTCGTTTGTGTAGGATGCTCACCAACCTTCATTTCAGTCCTAGGCACTCAAAGGGCACTAAGCATAGAGTGTGAAAACTGAGTTTCCTTGAGAGCTGCTTGGAAGCCTGATGGTGTGTGAAGTTAATGAGTCAAATGGAGTTGTTCTCCCACAAGAACCACTCGGCTGATCCTTCTTCAATATGCTCTTCACCAACATGCAGTGTTTCCTTGATTGAATTAGCTGTCACACCAATATTTGCGTCTAGAGCCTTTGCATTGAGGGCTATCTGAAAACGGCTGTGGCGCTGAAGTTGCCTGTGAATGTGGAGTTGGTGGCATGTGAAACCCGCATGTGGAGCATTCGTTTGTGTGGGATGCTCTACCAGATTCATTCCTAGATAATGCACTCAATGGGCACTAAGCATAGAGTGTGAAAACTGAGTTTCCTTGAGAGCTACTTGGAAGCCTGATGGTGTGTGAAGTTAGTGAGCCAAATGGAGTCGTTCTCCCACAAGAACCACTTGGCTGATTCTTCTTCAATAGGCCCTTCACCAACATGCAGTGTTTCCTTGATTGAATTAGCTCTCACACCAATATTTGCGTCTAGAGGCTTTGCATTGAGGGCTATCTGAAAACAGCTGTGGCGCTGAAGTTGCCTGAGAATGTGGGGTTGGTGGCATGTGAAACCCGCATATGGAGCATTCGTTTGTGTGGGATGCTCACCAAGCTTCATTTCAGTCCTCGGCACTCAAAGGGCACTAAGCATAGAGTGTGAAAACTGAGTTTCCTTGAGAGTTGCTTGGAAGCCTGATGGTGTGTGAAGTCAGTGAGCCAAATGGAGTTGTTCTCCCACAAGAACCACTCGGCTGATCCTTCTTCAATATGCCCTTCACCAACATGCAGTGTTTCCTTGATTGAATTAGGTCTCACACCAATATTTGCGTCTAGAACCTTTGCATTGAGGGCTATCTGAAAACGGCTGTGGCGCTGAAGTTGCCTGAGAATGTGGAGTTGGTGGCATGTGAAACCCGCATGTGGAGCATTCGTTTGTGTGGGATGCTCTACCAGGTTCATTCCTAGATAATGCCCTCAAAGGGCACTAAGCATAGAGTGTGAAAACTGAGTTTCCTTGAGAGCTGCTTGGAAGCCTGATGGTGTGTGAAGTTAGTGAGCCAAATGGAGTTGTTCTCCCACAAGAACCACTCGGCTGATCCTTCTTCAATATGCCCTTCACCAACATGCAGTGTTTCCTTGATTGAATTAGCTCTCACACCAATATTTGCGTCTAGAGCCTTTGCATTGAGGGCTATCTGAAAACGGCTGTGGCGCTGAAGTTGCCTGTGAATGTGGAGTTGGTGGCATATGAAACCCGCATGTGGAGCATTCGTTTGTGTGGGATGCTCTACCAGGTTCATTCCTAGATAATGCACTCAAAGGGCACTAAACATAGAGTGTGAAAACTGAGTTTCCTTGAGAGCTGCTTGGAAGCCTGATGGTGTGTGAAGTTAGTGAGCCAAATGGAGTTGTTCTCCCACAAGAAAAACTCGGCTGATTCTTCTTCAATATGCCCTTCACCAACATGCAATGTTTCCTTGATTGAATTAGCTCTCACACCAATATTTGGGTCTACAGCCTTTGCACAGAGGGCTATCTGAAAACGGCTGTGGCACTGAAGTGGCCTGAGAATGTGGAGTTGGTGGCATGTGAAACCCGCATATGGAGCATTCGTTTGTGTGGGATGCTCACCAAGCTTCATTTCAGTCCTCGGCACTCAAAGGGCACTAAGCATAGAGTGTGAAAACTGAGTTTCCTTGAGAGCTGCTTGGAAGCCTGATGGTGTGTGAAGTTAGTGAGCCAAATGGAGTTGTTCTCCCACAAGAACTACTCGGCTGATCCTTCTTCAATATGCCCTTCACCAACATGCAGTGTTTCCTTGATTGAATTAGCTCTCACACCAATATTTGCGTCTAGAGCCTTTGCATTGGGGGCTATCTGAAAACGGCTGTGGTGCTGAAGTTGCCTGAGAATGTTGAGTTGGTGGCATGTGAAACCCGCAGGTGGAGCATTCGTTTGTGTGGGATGCTCTACCAGGTTCATTCCTAGATAATGGCCTCAAAGGGCACTAAGCATAGAGTGTGAAAACTGAGTTTCCTTGAGAGCTGCTTGGAAGCCTGATGGTGTGTGAAGTTAGTGAGCCAAATGGAGTTGTTCTCCCACAAGAAAAACTCGGCTGATTCTTCTTCAATATGCCCTTCACCAACATGCAGTGTTTCCTTGATTGAATTAGCTCTCACACCAATATTTGCGTCTAGAGCCTTTGCATTGAGGGCTATCTGAAAACGGCTGTGACGCTGAAGTTGCCTGTGAATGTCTAGTTGGTGGCATGTGAAACCCGCATGTGGAGCATTCGTTTGTGTAGGATGCTCACCAAGCTTCATTTCAGTCCTAGGCACTCAAAGGGCACTAAGCATAGAGTGTGAAAACTGAGTTTCCTTGAGAGCTGCTTGGAAGCCTGATGGTGTGTGAAGTTAGTGAGCCAAATGGAGTTGTTCTCCCACAAGAACCACTCGGCCATCCTTCTTCAATATGCCCTTCACCAACAGGCAGTGTTTCCTTGATTGAATTAGCTCTCACACTAATATTTGGGTCTAGAGCCTTTGCAATGAGGGCTATCTGAAAACGGCTGTGGCACTGAAGTGGCCTGAGAATGTGGAGTTGGTGGCATGTGAAACCCGCATATGGAGCATTCGTTTGTGTGGGATGCTCACCAAGCTTCATTTCAGTCCTCGGCACTCAAAGGGCACTAAGCATAGAGTGTGAAAACTGAGTTTCCTTGAGAGCTGCTTGGAAGCCTGATGGTGTGTGAAGTTAGTGAGCCAAATGGAGTTGTTCTCCCACAAGAACCACTCGGCTGATCCTTCTTCAATATGCCCTTCACCAACATGCAGTGTTTCCTTGATTGAATTAGCTCTCACACCAATATTTGCGTCTAGAGCCTTTGCATTGGGGGCTATCAGAAAACGGCTGTGGTGCTGAAGTTGCCTGAGAATGTGGAGTTGGTGGCATGTGAAACCCGCATGTGGAGCATTCGTTTGTGTCGGATGCTCTACCAGGTTCATTCCTAGATAATGCACTCAAAGGGCAATAAGCATAGAGTGTGAAAACTGAGTTTCCTTGAGAGCTGCTTGGAAGCCTGATGGTGTGTGAAGTTAGTGAGCCAAATGGAGTTGTTCTCCCACAAGAACCACTCGGCTGATTCTTCTTCAATATGCCCTTCACCAACATGCAGTGTTTCCTTGATTGAATTAGCTCTCACACCAATATTTGCGTCTAGAGCCTTTGCATTGAGGGCTATCTGAAAACGGCTGTGGCGCTGAAGTTGCCTGTGAATGTCTAGTTGGTGGCATGTGAAACCCGCATGTGGAGCATTCGTTTGTGTAGGATGCTCACCAAGTTTCATTTCAGTCCTAGGCACTCAAAGGGCACTAAGCATAGAGTGTGAAAACTGAGTTTCCTTGAGAGCTGCTTGGAAGCCTGATGGTGTGTGAAGTTAGTGAGCCAAATGGAGTTGTTCTCCCACAAGAACCACTCGGCTGATCCTTCTTCAATATGCCCTTCACCAACATGCATTGTTTCCTTGATTGAATTAGCTCTCACACCAATATTTGCGTCTAGAGCCTTTGCATTCAGGGCTATCTGAAAACGGCTGTGGTGCTGAAGTTTCCTGAGAATGTGGAGTTGGTGGCATGTGAAACCCGCATGTGGAGCATTCGTTTGTGTGGGATGTTCACCAAGCTTCATTTCAGTCCTAGGCACTCAAAGGGCACTAAGCATAGAGTGTGAAAACTGAGTTTCCTTCAGAGCTGCTTGGAAGCCTGATGGTGTGTGAAGTTAGTGAGCCAAATGGAGTTGTTCTCCCACAAGAACCACTCGGCTGATCCTTCTTCAATATGCTCTTCACCAACATGCAGTGTTTCCTTGATTGAATTAGCTCTCACACCAATATTTGCGTCTAGAGCCTTTGCATTTGGGGCTATCTGAAAACGGCTGTGGTGCTGAAGTTGCCTGAGAATGTGGAGTTGGTGGCATGTGAAACCCGCAGGTGGAGCATTCGTTTGTGTCGGATGCTCTACCAGGTTCATTCCTAGATAATGCACTCAAAGGGCACTAAGCATAGAGTGTGAAAACTGAGTTTCCTGGAGAGCTGCTTGGAAGCCTGATGGTGTGTGAAGTTAGTGAGCAAAATGGAGTTGTTCTCCCACAAGAACCACTCGGCTGATCCTTCTTCAATATGCCCTTCACTAACATGCAATGTTTCCTTGATTGAATTAGCTCTCACACCAATATTTTGGTCTAGAGCCTTTGCATTGAGGGCTATCTGAAAACGGCTGTGGCGCTGAAGTTGCTTGTGAATGTCTAGTTGGTGGCATGTGAAACCCGCATGTGGAGCATTCGTTTGTGTAGGATGCTCACCAAGCTTCATTTCAGTCCCAGGCACTCAAAGGGCACTAAGCATAGAGTGTGAAAACTGAGTTTCCTTGAGAGCTGCTTGGAAGCCTGATGGTGTGTGAAGTTAGTGACCCAAATGGAGTTGTTCTCCCACAAGAACCACTCGGCTGATCCTTCTTCAACATGCTCTTCACCAACATGCATTGTTTCCTTGATTGAATTAGCTCTCACACCAGTATTTGCGTCTAGAGCCTTTGCATTCAGGGCTATCTGAAAACGGCTGTGGCGCTGAAGTTTCCTGTGAATGTGGAGTTGGTGGCATGTGAAACCCGCATGTGGAGCATTCGTTTGTGTGGGATGTTCACCAAGCTTCATTTCAGTCCTAGGCACTCAAAGGGCACTAAGCATAGAGTGTGAAAACTGAGTTTCCTTGAGAGCTGCTTGGAAGCCTGATGGTGTGTGAAGTTAGTGAGCCAAATGGAGTTGTTCTCCCACAAGAACCACTCGGCTGATCCTTCTTCAATATGCCCTTCACCAACATGCAGTGTTTCCTTGATTGAATTAGCTCTCACACCAATATTTGCGTCTAGAGCCTTTGCATTGAGGGCTATCTGAAAACGGCTTTGGCGCTGAAGTTGCCTGAGAATGTGGAGTTGTTGGCATGTGAAACCGGCATGTGGAGCATTCGTTTGTGTGGGATGCTCTACCAGGTTCATTCCTAGATAATGCACTCAAAGGGCACTAAGCATAGAGTGTGAAAACTGAGTTTCCTGGAGAGCTGCTTGGAAGCCTGATGGTGTGTGAAGTTAGTGAGCCAAATGGAGTTGTTCTCCCACAAGAACCACTCGGCTGATCCTTCTTCAATATGCCCTTCACCAACATGCAATGTTTCCTTGATTGAATTAGCTCTCACACCAATATTTTGGTCTAGAGCCTTTGCATTGAGTGCTCTCTGAAAACGGCTGTGAGGCTGAAGTTGCCTGAGAATGTCTAGTTGGTGGCATGTGAAACCCGCATGTGGAGCATTCGTTTGTGTAGGATGCTCACCAAGCTTCATTTCAGTCCTAGGCACTCAAAGAGCACTAAGTATATAGTGTGAAAACTGAGTTTCCTTGAGAGCTGCTTGGAAGCCTGATGGTGTGTGAAGTTAGTGAGCCAAATGGAATCGTTCTCCCACAAGAACCACTCGGCGGATCCTTCTTCAATATGCTCTTCACCAACATGCAGTGTTTCCTTGATTGAATTAGCTCTCACACCAATATTTGCGTCTAGAGCCTTTGCATTCAGGGCTATCTGAAAACGGCTGTGGCGTGGAAGTTGCCTGAGAATGTGGAGTTGGTGGCATGTGAAACCCGCATGTGGAGCATTCGTTTGTGTGGGATGATCTACCTGGTTCATTCCTAGATAATGCACTCAAAGGGCACTAAGCGTAGAGTGTGAAAACTGAGTTTCCTTCAGAGCTGCTTGGAAGCCTGATGGTGTGTGAAGTTAGTGAGCCAAATGGAGTTGTTCTCCCACAAGAACCACTCAGCTGATCCTTCTTCAATATGCCCTTCCCCAACATGCAGTGTTTCCTTGACTGAATTAGCTCTCACACCAATATTTGCGTCTAGAGCCTTTGCATTCAGGGCTATCTGAAAACGGCTGTGGCGCTGAAGTTTCCTGAGAATGTGGAGTTGGTGGCATGTGAAACCCGCATGTGGAGCATTCGTTTGTGTGGGATGTTCACCAAGCTTCATTTCAGTCCTAGGCACTCAAAGGGCACTAAGCATAGAGTGTGAAAACTGAGATTCCTTGAGAGCTGCTTGGAAGCCTGATGGTGTGTGAAGTTAGTGAGCCAAATGGAGTTGTTCTCCCACAAGAACCACTCGGCTGATCCTTCTTCAATATGCCCTTCACCAACATGCAGTGTTTCCTTGATTGAATTAGCTCTCACACCAATATTTGCGTCTAGAGCCTTTGCATTGAGTGCTATGTGAAAACGGCTGTGGCGCTGAAGTTGCCTGAGAATGTGGAGTTGTTGACATGTGAAACCGGCATGTGGAGCATTCGTTTGTGTGGGATGCTCTACCAGGTTCATTCCTAGATAATGCACTCAAAGGGCACTAAGCATAGAGTGTGAAAACTGAGTTTCCTGGAGAGCTGCTTGGCAGCCTGATGGTGTGTGAAGTTAGTGAGCCAAATGGAGTTGTTCTCCCACAAGAACCACTCGGCTGATCCTTCTTCAATATGCCCTTCACTAACATGCAATGTTTCCTTGATTGAATTAGCTCTCACACCAATATTTTGGTCTAGAGCCTTTGCATTGAGGGCTATCTGAAAACGGCTGTGGCGCTGAAGTTGCCTGTGAATGTCTAGTTGTTGGCATGTGAAACCCGCATGTGGAGCATTCGTTTGTGTAGGATCCTCACCAAGCTTCATTTCAGTCCTAGGCACTCAAAGGGCACTAAGCATAGAGTGTGAAAACTGAGTTTCCTGGAGAGCTGCTTGGAAGCCTGATGGTGTGTGAACTTAGTGAGCCAAATGGAGTTGTTCTCCCACAAGAAAAACTCGGCTGATTCTTCTTCAATATGCCCTTCACTAACATGAAGTGTTTCCTTGATTGAATTAGCTCTCACACCAATATTTGCGTCTAGAGCCTTTGCATTGAGGGCTATCTGAAAACGGCTGTGGCGCTGAAGTTGCCTGAGAATGTGGAGTTGGTGGCATGTGAAACCCGCATGTGGAGCATTCGTTTGTGTGGGATGCTCTACCAGGTTCATTCCTAGATAATGCACTCAAAGGGCACTAAGCATAGAGTGTGAAAACTGAGTTTCCTTGAGAGCTGCTTGGAAGCCTCATGGTGTGTGAAGTTAGTGAGCCAAATGGAGTTGTTCTCCCACAAGAAAAACTCGGCCATCCTTCTTCAATATGCCCTTCACCAACGTGAAGTGTTTCCTTGATTGAATTAGCTCTCACACCAATATTTGCGTCTAGAGCCTTTGCATTGAGGGCTATCTGAAAACGGCTGTGGCGCTGAAGTTGCCTGTGAATGTGGAGTTGGTGGCATGTGAAACCCGCATATGGAGCATCCGTTTGTGTGGGGTGCACACCAAGCTTCATTTCAGTCCTAGGCACTCAAAGGGCACTAAGCATAGAGTGTGAAAACTGAGATTCCTTGAGAGCTGCTTGGAAGCCTGATGGTGTGTGAAGTTAGTAAGCCAAATGGAGTTGTTCTCCCACAAGAACCACTCGGCTGATCCTTCTTCAATATGCCCTACACCAACATGCAGTGTTTCCTTGATTGAATTAGCTCTCACACCAATATTTGCGTCTAGAGCCTTTGCATTGAGGGCTATCTGAAAACGGCTGTGGCGCTGAAGTTGCCTGAGAATGTGGAGTTGGTGGCATGTGAAACCCGCATATGGAGCATTCGTTTGTGTGGGATGCTCACCAAGCTTCATTTCAGTCCTAGGCACTCAAAGGGCACTAAGCATAGAGTGTGAAAACTGAGTTTCCTTGAGAGCTGCTTGGAGGCCTGATGGTGTGTGAAGTTAGTGAGCCAAATGGAGTTGTTCTCCCCCAAGAACCACTCGGCTGATCCTTCTTCAATATGCCCTTCCCCAACATACAGTGTTTCCTTGACTGAATTAGCTCTCACACCAATATTTGCGTCTAGAGCCTTTGCATTCAGGGCTATCTGAAAACGGCTGTGGCGCTGAAGTTTCCTGAGAATGTGGAGTTGGTGGCATGTGAAACCCGCATGTGGAGCATTCTTTTGTGTGGGATGTTCACCAAGCTTCATTTCAGTCCTAGGCACTCAAAGGGCACTAAGCATAGAGTGTGAAAACTGAGTTTCCTTGAGAGCTGCTTGGAAGCCTGATGGTGTGTGAAGTTAGTGAGCCAAATGGAGTTGTTCTCCCACAAGAACCACTCGGCTGATCCTTCTTCAATATGCCCTTCACCAACATGCAGTGTTTCCTTGGTTAAATTAGCTCTCACACCAATATTTGCGTCTAGAGCCTTTGCATTGAGTGCTATGTGAAAACGGCTTTGGCGCTGAAGTTGCCTGAGAATGTGGAGTTGTTGACATGTGAAACCGGCATGTGGAGCATTCGTTTGTGTGGGATGCTCTACCAGGTTCATTCCTAGATAATGCACTCAAAGGGCACTAAGCATAGAGTGTGAAAACTGAGTTTCCTGGAGAGCTGCTTGGAAGCCTGATGGTGTGTGAAGTTAGTGAGCCAAATGGAGTTGTTCTCCCACAAGACCACTCGGCTGATCCTTCTTCAATATGCCCTTCACTAACATGCAATGTTTCCTTGATTGAATTAGCTCTCACACCAATATTTTGGTCTAGAGCCTTTGCATTGAGGGCTATCTGAAAATGGCTGTGGCGCTGAAGTTGCCTGTGAATGTCTAGTTGTTGGCATGTGAAACCCGCATGTGGAGCATTCGTTTGTGTGGGATGTTCACCAAGCTTCATTTCAGTCCTAGGCACTCAAAGGGCACTAAGCATAGAGTGTGAAAACTGAGTTTCCTTCAGAGCTGCTTGTAAGCCTGATGGTGTGTGAAGTTAGTGAGCCAAATGGAGTTGTTCTCCCACAAGAACCACTCGGCTGATCCTTCTTCAATATGCCCTTCACCAACATGCAGTGTTTCCTTGATTGAATTAGCACTCACACCAATATTTGCGTCTAGAGCCTTTGCATTGAGGGCTATCTGAAAACAGCTGTGGCGCTGAAGTTGCCTGTGATTGTGGAGTTGGTGGCATGTGAAACCCGCATGTGGAGCTTTCGTTTGTGTGGGATGCTCTAAGCAGGTTCATTTCTAGATAATGCACTCAAAGGGCACTAAGCATAGAGTGTGAAAACTGAATTTCCTTGAGAGCTGCTTGGAAGCCTGATGGTGTGTGAAGTTAGTGAGCCAAATGGAGTTTTTCTCCCACAAGAACCACCCGGCTGATCCTTCTTCAATATGCCCTTCCCCAACATGCAGTGTTTCCTTGATTGAATTAGCTCTCACACCAATATTTGCGTCTAGAGCCTTTGCTTTGATTGCTATGTGAAAACGGCTTTGGCGCTGAAGTTGCTGAGAATGTGGAGTTGTTGACATGTGAAACCGGCATGTGGAGCATTCGTTTGTGTGGGATGCTCTACCAGGTTCATTCCTAGATAATGCACTCAAAGGGCACTAAGCATAGAGTGTGAAAACTGAGTTTCCTGGAGAGCTGCTTGGAAGCCTGATGGTGTGTGAAGTTAGTGAGCCAAATGGAGTTGTTCTCCCACAAGAACCACTCGGGTGATCCTTCTTCAATATGCCCTTCACTAACATGCAATGTTTCCTTGATTGAATTAGCTCTCACACCAATATTTTGGTCTAGAGCCTTTGCATTGAGGGCTATCTGAAAACGGCTGTGGCGCTGAAGTTGCCTGTGAATGTCTAGTTGTTGGCATGTGAAACCCGCATGTGGAGCATTCGTTTGTGTAGGATCCTCACCAAGCTTCATTTCAGTCCTAGGCACTCAAAGGGCACTAAGCATAGAGTGTGAAAACTGAGTTTCCTGGAGAGCTGCTTGGAAGCCTGATGGTGTGTGAACTTAGTGAGCCAAATGGAGTTGTTCTCCCACAAGAACCACTCGGCTGATCCTTCTTCAATATGCCCTTCACCAACATGCAGTGTTTCCTTGATTGAATTAGCTCTCACACCAATATTTGCGTCTAGAGCCTTTGCATTGAGGGCTATCTGAAAACGGCTGTGGCGCTGAAGTTGCAAGAGAATGTGGAGTTGGTGGCATGTGAAACCCGCATGTGGAGCATTCGTTTGTGTGGGATGCTCTACCAGGTTCATTCCTAGATAATGCACTCAAAGGGCACTAAGCATAGAGTGTGAAAACTGAGTTTCCTGGAGAGCTGCTTGGAAGCCTCATGGTGTGTGAAGTTAGTGAGCCAAATGGAGTTGTTCTCCCACAAGAAAAACTCGGCCATCCTTCTTCAATATGCCCTTCACCAACATGAAGTGTTTCCTTGATTGAATTAGCTCTCACACCAATATTTGCGTCTAGAGCCTTTGCATTGAGGGCTATCTGAAAACGGCTGTGGCGCTGAAGTTGCCTGTGAATGTGGAGTTGGTGGCATGTGAAACCCGCATATGGAGCATCCGTTTGTGTGGGGTGCACACCAAGCTTCATTTCAGTCCTAGGCACTCAAAGGGCACTAAGCATAGAGTGTGAAAACTGAGATTCCTTGAGAGCTGCTTGGAAGCCTGATGGTGTGTGAAGTTAGTAAGCCAAATGGAGTTGTTCTCCCACAAGAACCACTCGGCTGATCCTTCTTCAATATGCCCAACACCAACATGCAGTGTTTCCTTGATTGAATTAGCTCTCACACCAATATTTGCGTCTAGAGCCTTTGCATTGAGGGCTATCTGAAAACGGCTGTGGCGCTGAAGTTGCCTGAGAATGTGGAGTTGTTGGCATGTGAAACCCGCATATGGAGCATTCGTTTGTGTGGGATGTTCACCAAGCTTCATTTCAGTCCTAGGCACTCAAAGGGCACTAAGCATAGAGTGTGAAAACTGAGTTTCCTTGAGAGCTGCTTGGAGGCCTGATGGTGTGTGAAGTTAGTGAGCCAAATGGAGTTGTTCTCCCCAAGAACCACTCGGCTGATCCTTCTTCAATATGCCCTTCCCCAACATACAGTGTTTCCTTGACTGAATTAGCTCTCACACCAATATTTGCGTCTAGAGCCTTTGCATTCAGGGCTATCTGAAAACGGCTGTGGCGCTGAAGTTTCCTGAGAATGTGGAGTTGGTGGCATGTGAAACCCGCATGTGGAGCATTCTTTTGTGTGGGATGTTCACCAAGCTTCATTTCAGTCCTAGGCACTCAAAGGGCACTAAGCATAGAGTGTGAAAACTGAGTTTCCTTGAGAGCTGCTTGGAAGCCTGATGGTGTGTGAAGTTAGTGAGCCAAATGGAGTTGTTCTCCCACAAGAACCACTCGGCTGATCCTTCTTCAATATGCCCTTCACCAACATGCAGTGTTTCCTTGGTTAAATTAGCTCTCACACCAATATTTGCGTCTAGAGCCTTTGCATTGAGTGCTATGTGAAAACGGCTTTGGCGCTGAAGTTGCCTGAGAATGTGGAGTTGTTGACATGTGAAACCGGCACGTGGAGCATTCGTTTGTGTGGGATGCTCTACCAGGTTCATTCCTAGATAATGCA
>NW_026698912.1:0-52564 GCF_030435755.1 Ochotona princeps | reverse complement strand
TATAAACCTCCTAGAGAAACCCAACAAAAGAGATGTATCGTAGTGAAGGTGTTTCTCGTACTACTTGCAGCACCTGCATCATTGCAACAACACAAACACAAAATTTACAACAAACTATCACTTAATTATTACTAATAATAAATGCATGCACACCCACCCCACACTTCGTTGCAAAGCATGACATCTCGGGTACGGCTGTTCCAGAAATGTACCTAACTTACTACACTTTCCATGTACATATACTAACACCTATATATATACATACACAACAAGCCCAATTAATAAAACACTTAGTCCCCTTTCGTATTGTGAGCACACATACATGTATACACATACATGTATACAGGTTTATACATATATATATATATACACAGAACAGGCATAGTAGAGACAAAAACACAAAAACTGAATGCATCCGTGTACAAACATGCCAGCCCACCACTACTTATATGAAGAGCAAAGGACACACTAGTCTATACGCGTCTCAACCCCCTTGTACATATTCAGTATATGTATATATAATACACATGTACTGAATATCTATATATGTTCATGTATATATATACATACACACACCCGCCAGTGACAGCTATCACAAGAAGGAAGAATGCAACACATGGCCAACTCAGCATCTTTGTGTCTCAAACAAATCTAAAGTCCAAGAAATACACATATATATACATATATATGTATATGCACGTGCATACATATATATATACATATGTGTACATAGGTATACATATACATGTTCAGAGCATTATCACAGTCTATATATATATATATTCATACAGGGTCACTGACACCATTCATTACTGACAGCAACAAACAAATGCATACCTCCTCCCCGCCTCCCTTTCGCACACAAATATACACACACATGTATATATACACACATATATATATACAATACATATATTATATATATATATATACGTATATACATATACATACTTATACACTTACACATACACATCTACATATATATATATATATATATACACCATATATATACATACATATATATATAATACATACATATACACTCATACACACATATACATATATATAACAGATATATACATATATATATATATACACATACATATACACTTACACACACATATACATATATATATATATATATATATATATATATAGGTATGCTACGGTAACGCATAAGCACACAGTCGTATATATGTAAGTGTCCCTCTCATTATTAGATGATACACACGTATATATACATATATATATATATGTAAGAGGTGTAGCTACATTAATCAATTGTACGCACATGTGGAATTTTGATGCATCTTTGTTGAAAACGCATGCAGTATTGCATGCGCGTCTACTGAAGTGTGAGATAGATTATATGGATACTTTCTCGTAGTGGTAGTGGTATTACTACTCAAGAGGAAGAAATGGGAGTCTAGTCTGTAAGAACAAAACATATGCATTTGTGGCCCTCACACCACATATATTTTCCAACAGCAATACTACCACAACGTACATGAATGCATTGTATATATTTGTATGTACACATCATTATATATATACATGTTTGCATATGTGCACTTCTACATCTATACATGCTATATATACATGTATATGTGTACATATATTATACGTAAGTCGTAATACAAATAGAGTGGTCCTAGAGTACAGACAGACACATGCGCATATATACACGTAGCGGCATACGCAGGCTCTTTTTGATGTATGCGCTTTCGTGTATGCATAGAGATATATCTCTACATAATTCAAAAGAAGAAGTATGTGCACACACACACATGTACATTCAAGTATTTACTCATTCCAAGAGAAATGAAGCCGATGCATATATACATACACATATATATGCGTGTCTAACGTACATCTCCTGTGCATGCACGTCTGGACGTGCCCCACAGACACGCTCACACGTATACACACACATACACACACGCAGATTCACACACAAAATAGACACACACACACACATATACAAGCACATACATACGTGCATGCATATTTTACCCAGACACGCCTTCGTTACACATACATGAACGCACCATACACATACGCCCACACAGGTGTATGCGAAGATGAGGGGATACAGAAGATATTTTACGAGTGCAACTAACATAATCAAATAGAGAAAAACGCAGTCATTATGCGTACCCAGGTCTTAGTAGTAAACACATAAGCAGTCACGTCGCGCATGCATATGAGGGGAGAGACACAGAGACACAGACCACAGACCGAAAGAGAGAGATGTCTACAGGTACTCTGTATTTCTAGATCCCCTCACACACACACACATACACATTTACACTAACGCACACACAGACACACACATACGTACATTTCATCCTGGAAATATGAACAAGAAATCTGGTGTTTTCACATAAGAAGGTCGAATAGGTTGCATGCACTACGAGTGTTCCACTCTCTTCTTCCCCCTTTCCCTCCTGCGCACAAAAACCAACACTCGGCATCTCTCTTTCTCTCTCTCTGTCCATCTCTCTCTCTTTCGTATATGCATGCGCGATGTAGCTACTTGCTTGTTTTCATGGCAAGGCTACTGACACTTGAAAACACAAAGGACTGCGTTTCTGTACCCGATCACGATTGTTGCTCCTGTGAATAGTTTCCTTCACTCTTGCATCAGAGGAGAGCGCAGACATGCTCACCAAGACGCAAACGATTCTTTGAAAAACTTCCCTAGAAATTTTTTCTGTGTACGCCATTGTGTCTGTGTGGGTGTATGTGTCCGTGTCTGTGTGTGCATCTGTCTGTTGGTCTGCGTGTGCGTGTCTCTGTCTGCCTGGCTGTCTTGTATGTGGCCGTGTGTGTGCGCGAGTCTCTGTGTGCATATGTCTGTGGGTCTGTGTGTAAATGTGTGTATGTGTGTATCTCTGTGTATGTAAATGTATGTGTGGGTGTGTGTGTCTCTGTCTTTGCATGTGTGTGTATCTGTGACTATGTATGTGTATGTGAATGTGTGTGTGGATCTGTGTTTGCATGTGAATGTATGTGTTTGTGCGTGTGTGTATGCATGTATCTGTATGCATGTGTTTGTGTGTGTGTCTCTCTGTGTTTTGTATATGTATGTGTGTGTGTGTGTGTGTGTGTGTGTCTGTCTGTCTGTCTGTCTGGGTTTGTACGTGTATGTGTGGTGTATGTGTATGTGTGTGTGCATGTGTGAGGGGAATTCGGACGGCGACATCCACCGACGGTGACGCAGTGCCCTCGTGAAAATTTCGTGTCAGGTGTAGCTTGCGCAGAAATGAAGCCTCACGTTTTCAATGACAACCTTTTCTGCAACTGTAGTCTTTTCCCTCAAACGCAGTTACAATGTCTTCCTTTCTCTCTGTGTGTCCACCCAATTCTATAACTCCAATCTAGTCGCATTACTACTTCTTCTTCTTCCCTCCTTTACATTCGTACGTATAATATAAGATATATTTCCATATATATATATACACGCACCCTACATGCACATATAGCTACTGTTTGTTCTGTCAGATGATGTATATCTACTTGTATACGTATGTACATCCGCGTCGATATCTATATGAATATACAGAGGTGTTGACGTGTATTTATATATATACGTACAGATGTATATATATATATATATATATGTTGCTTCCAATATATAGGAAACTCTCCATTAAGAAGGTGTTTTGTATATATATGCGCCAGCTTCTTCTCAGCACATGCTGCTTTGTAATGTGTCAGTTTAAGTGATGATACACATATATATATAGGTATATATATACACATACTAACATAGGTATACGTATATATATATATATATACGTACACACAGATATACGTGTGGCTATATATATATGATGTTTTCCTGTTGAGATCAAATTTCAGTTGAGAGTGGTGCATGCGCGCCACTTTTTCATTAATGTCTGTTGCTTTTTTGCGTATACCTGTATCACTGATGATACACATAGATATCATCATTACGCATATCACCAATACGCAGCTACCCACATACATATATATATATATGTTTGAATTTCTCTTGCTGTACTGTCTCCGCCGGGACCGCCCATGAAAATACAAATAAGAGATGTATTAGCAACGCACGCCTTCTCTGAGTGTGTATACACAAAACGCTCATACCATGTACACAGCGTCACCACTATGTATATATATATATATAGTAGGTCACATATAGTATATATATTATATATATGCCTATGGCTTATAAGATGTGATACTTACGCTGCCTTTTGCTGAGTGTGTGTGTACACAAAACTCTCACTATGTTTACAGTGCGTGACCCGTTACACATATATATTATTTATATATGTATATATACTCCTATCGCCTTCTCTCCTTTTGTGTATTCTCTGATTTCATTTCTGCAGTCTTATTTCTTCTCTTTCTCTCCTTTTCTCTCTCTCTTTCTCGTTTAGAGTGCTTTATTTCTATTCCTTTCCTTCCTTCCTTCCTCTCTCTCTCTCAATTCACTACTTTGATTTTTTCCTTTCTCGCTTTCTTTCTTGTTTTTCTCTTTCTCTAACTCCTCCTCCTCCTCCTCTCTCTCTTTCCACCCTCTCTTACATGATAGTCTACCTGTGATCTCCCTCTTCTTCCTACTTCTCCCTTCTTCTTTCTCTCTCTCCGCACGTCTGTTTGTTTCTCTCTCTCTCTTTTTCACGATGACACTTACCTCACTAGCAAGTCGCTCTCCGCCTTTGGCTACGCCATCGAATGTAAAGCCGGTATTCGCCTGTGCGAGAAGAACAATAACATCGGTTCCAGCACGTTGGAGTAACTGCTGCTGCATGTATGCGAAATCTGATGGCCACCCCGCTAACCCGTGAGCACAGACAACAAGCAATACAGGCTGTCTTTCTTTTTTATCAACTGCTGGTATTTTCTTCTTCACTGCAGCACCACGTGCTTCTCTATTTCCTTCTTCAGCACATCCTCCTTCTTCACAGTCACCCACAGGCGCCTCTGCATTGATATGTCGGCCACTCGCGACGGGCGGCGGCAGCACGGGGAAAGTCAACGCGGTTGCCCGCAGCAGAGGAAGTATCGTCAGGAGCAGCACGCGAAACTTCTGAATTCAATTTAGTACCGCTAACAGATGCTTGTCCTTTTTTTTTTTCTTCTTCTTCTCTTCTTCTCTTCTACTATCATCACCGTCTTCATCAGCACCACTGCCACCACTGCCACCGTCTCTACTACTAGTTAGTTTGTTTGCTGTCTCGGCAGTAGCAGCAGTTTCTTCACTGCTACCTACAGTAACGAACGTCTTTGCTATTGAATTATCTATGTGCGCGACATTCGATATTCGGGCTGTCCTAGTGATCGACATATCATCAAGACACACTTTCTCCTTGAGAACATGTACAGAAACTGACCCCTCCATATCTCCTCCTACGTCGAAGTCCTATGTATATGCTGCTATCCCCAGCTGCTGCTTCTCTAACCATGACTCTCGTTGCTCCTGGACCTCTTGCTCTGATACTACAACAACAACTACTCGCAGTAACAGTAGTAGTAACTGCTGTTGTTGCTGGTGTGGGTAGTGGTAATGGTGGTGGTGGGGTTGTTGTAGCTGCCCCTGCTGGTGGTGTTGCTGTTGCTGCTTCTGCGCCTGCAGTTGCTGCTGCTGTTGCTGCTGTCTTGGGTGCTGCTGTATATCTGCGGAAGTAGTAGTGATCCCCAGGCTTGGCGACCAGCGAAGTTGTTGCATCGCAGTTACTTCTAGTTTTTCCTCCGTTTGATTCCCACTCTCCAAGGCACTTACTGGACGATTGAGTAATGTTGTTGTTGGAGTTGCTGGTGATGGCGCTTCTTCTTCTTCTTTTTCTCTTCCTTCTTCTTCTTCTTCTCTCTTGATTAGAAGAGAACTGTCGTCCTCCCTGACGAGAGTGGAAGCTACTTTTCCCAGCTGTGTTTCCAGTGAAATATTGAAGCCTTCTCGTAAAGCAGTTGGTGCTGCATTATATGTCTCTGGAACCCGCTTCCTGTATAATATGCTGCTCGGCTTCTTCCCCCACCTCCACCACCACCACCACCTCCACCAGTAGTATCATTCCCCTCAGCGGCTTCTTCTTTTGACTTACTCACAGCAGAGCCAGTACTTGAGTGAAAGTACTCACACGGGGAGGAGGAGAAGTAGTAGTAGAACTCACGACATTGTATGTAGCCGATGCAGCAGATGCCGTCGGGTCACTAACATCCAGATGTGGATATTCTGCAACTGCTGCGGCTGCTGCTTTCTCTGATGCTGCAGTACGATTTTCACATAGTACTAACTTCACAGCAGCACTGTCGATGGATGTTAGTGTCATTACATGGTTTTGTACGGTATTATGTGAATCTGCCGCATTCTTGCAACTAGCTACCATGTTGTCTCGTGCAGATGTATTAGTAGGTACTACTATGTTTTTCTGTTGACGCATATTACACACTACGTCATCCTGTAGACAGGAACGTACTCCTGCTACAATTTTGTCGTTCTTGTTGTGTGGGGATGTGTGTGCTGTCAAGGGCATCCTGGTGTGTGTGCACGTTTTTCGTGTAGAGCGCATATGTTGCGGTGATTTTTGCTCCTGTAAAGACGCATTCACGCAGACTTCTTCCTTGGCGCAAGTCGTTGCTTCTCTGTGTGTGTCTCTCTCATCGATACAAGGTGCTCCTGTCGGTTCTAAAACTTCACCTTCACTTCCTTTTTTCACAGTATATGATGTCTTAGCAGGAGATTTTCTTTTGTCTGTGGAGACATTTTTGAGATCTTCTCTATCTTTTCCACCATAGTGATCTATTCTTCTCGGATACGAAGCATCACACGAAAAAAGATGACCTTCCTTATTAAGTGTCTCCTGTTTTTCTACTACACTGATATTATTTATGTCATCCTCGAAATTTTGACTGTTATTGATGTCATCATGAATTTCTTCATGACTGCTAGTACTACTACTATTACTACAACAACCGACAATACTATTTCTACTACTACTACTACAATTACTACTACTACTATCACTACTACCACTACTACTGCAAGCAGCAGTAGCACCCTTGTTGCAGTCAGGGTGGATGTGGCCGTGAAATTCTGTAGAAACAGTGCTGTTGTTGTGATTATCACTACAACAAGTGAGGTGGTCAAAAAAATCACTCCGTTTGTAGACTGCTTCTTCAGCAGTGCCAGCTTTAGTGCTTTCTCTGTTGCCGTCTTCCAAGCGAAAGGGAGTAAACTGACGTGTACACGAGGACGAGAAGGAGGAGGAGGGGTGAGGAGCAGTGGCTGGGGTGACTTGAAGAGAACAGTGGAGACAGTTCTTCGCTGCAGTTCCAACTGGAGGAAGTCAAACCACGAGAACATCCTGCTGCTGCTGGTACTGCGTCTTCTGCGTTTGCAGCCATTAAAAACTTGTACGGTCTGTTGTCTGTCACTGTAGTGGGAGACCATTCCGCTGAGCTTACGCTTGTAGAAAGGAGAGCTGTTGCATGGGGAGTAGTAGTAGCGTCACTATTGAAAAAAGTAGTAGCAGCCAAAGGTGTGCTTGTGTGGACACAAGATGAAGAAGTAGAGTCACCAACATATGGAGATGACGTAGCTACGAGTAGTGCTGTTGCTGGCGGTAAGACGTCCTGCTGGCTGTCACTACCTGGTGCAGCCGGCGTAGTAGCTGAAAATGGAAGAGAGTTACATGAAGAGAGAGTGCCGACGCTAGTGTCTGCTGAATTACTGCTTACTCGATGCCACCACCCCCGATATCTACTACTGCGTAGAGTTTCTTTACACCATTCGTTATCTTCTGAGACGAAAGAGTGGTCCGCACCGAGGGAGAGAGATCTCACATGTGCAGGTGTCACGTCTCCCTACTAACAATTGGCGCTTTTGCAGAGCACAGAGCAGAACTTGTCCCTACATTGTGATATATACTTGCCTTACACGTATTAAGACCATCCCCACAGCACGGTTGGGCACTACCTGTAGTGGTAGTAGTAGTAGTAGTGGTAGTAATAGCAGTAGAACTACTACTACTACTAATAGGAGGTTCTATAGGGGATTGAAAAGAGGATGACAATAACGATGAGGAAGAATGTAGGAGAGAAGAGGAAGATTTAGGGCACGACCAATTAGAAGAACAAAGCGTATGAGAACCTGTATCACTGATGTTCTCAGAAAAGAAGGCAGGGGGGTCACAATACTTCACTGTTGACAACGATCTTAACGAGAAGATATCTTCTGAGAGCGGCTCTTCTCCTGGAGCGAAAGCAGCAGCAGAAGCAGAAGCCAACGCCTCTCTCAGTATGTCTCCCACAGTCAGACTCTGTTGCAAGCGAGCAGAAGTGGGAGAAAGCCATCGAGGAACTGATATAGCTACTGCTATTCCGGTACTGGCAGCAGTAGCATCAGCGCTAGCAGCAGCTGTTGCACGTGTCAGGGAGTTCTCCACAACATCGACAATGTGACCAGATGTTGTCCGTGAAATATTGCCCGCGGAGGTAGCAACAACATCATTACCATCCGCTTCCTCCTTTTGCGACCCCTCCTCACACGGCGGACGCCCCAAACGTGCCATTTGCCCGAAAACACGGGAAAGCTTCTCGGCACAGACAGTTCTTCAGATGAGAGACTGATGCGTTCTTACTCTGTGTAAGTTGCATGCACAGAAAGAATGCTCAATGGATGTGTGTCCAGAAGAAAACACGACGTGTCGGGCACCACCCCTAACACAGACGTAATAGGAGGTCTCATCGACATTTGACGCATTATGCTTTCGGCGATTATGTGCATGCTGCTGCTGATAGGTCTGTAAACATATAAGCGTGTCCAGTGTACGTACACTGTGCTGTGAGACACACTGCGCAAAATATGAATTGGGCACAGTGCGGTGATGTGCATGCTGCGTGCCTGGGGTAGACACGGGAAAAAGACGCATATACTTCACAAAACTTCTTGTGCGGGTGTACTACGTACGTCTCCACATAATCCTGAAACGACCGTCCACGCAAATTTAGTGTGCCTGCATCTCAAGTCGTAGACGCTCTCTACTCTCCCGTCGCTGTGCGTTTGTACCGGCATACATACAGTTGACCTGCTTTGCTATTAACGGTGGCTTGGGCGCTACTACTACGCAGCCGCCGCACGCCATTGAATGCACATCATTACGACTCACGGATATACACGAGTCTCTTAGCATGCGCGCCGAGGGGAGCCATGTCCAGACTAGGACATGTTTTTTTCCCGTGGTGCGTGGTGACGGCAAAATGTGTGTGTTGCCAGATTACGTTGAATAAAAATTTTTCCTTCTGTCGGTACCGCTGAAAGTCGCAACGTCCAGATATGACGCAGCTTACGTTACGCACACGCCGGAAAAAGCACCAAGTCACTTGATACAGCGTACGTATGGATAACGCTGTACTCCAAGGAAAACCGACTGTCCACGAATGGAAACGTTTTCCGACGCCATGTGCGAATGCAATTAGAAAAATCCAAGTGCGAGAAAAAGTAGTGTTATCACTGCTGTTGCGTCAGGGAAGAAGTTTAGAAGTGCAAACAGACGCACCCTTCATGACATTACTACCGCGGCGTGCGTTCGTCTGACACCGCGGTAATTGGAAAGAGGTCAAATGTAAGCCCCCGCCAGCAGACGAGCTGCTGCCCTTTGAGGCACATGGTCATAGCAGTCTATACACACACACACACACACACACAAACCTTCCATGCACGTCTTGCGGCGTTATACACAAATACTTGGGATCGGATCACATACCGTTGCGATCTATATGTTTTCTCTAGATGCGATAAAAAGAGGACGCAAGGATTTAGCTGGTCGCACCAACGGAGCCTCCGAGAAAAAGTGGGCTGCTTGTAATAGATCACCAGGATGCACATGCACCCGTATCTACTCTGTTCAGAGCAGTAACTGTTCAACGATTCGGGTCTAGACGTGAACCGTACACTCGAAGTGAAGTAGTTACACTCGGAGCCTGTACCTCGCCTCAGACGCGACAACAAAGCCAAGCAGAACCCAGCGAAGAAGAACATACCGTTGCCCAGCCGCCGGACCGCCTCGAAGTTCTCACGGCATTCGCAATATGAAAACACGTTAGTCAAGGACTATGGGCACTACGTACCATTCAACGTGTTGATGCGCTGCAAACTCAGCTGCGTAGTCGGAAAGATATGAGCAGCGCGAGTCTATGAATCGAGTCCAAGTCAAAGAACCAACACGTCACATGCTGTGCAGCGCCCCGGGTTCTGACACTCAAAAAACCCGCCCATGACGCGGATGCGGTCGCTGTGCAGACAGAGCTCACAATACATACAAAGTTGGGGGACCCGCGGAGAGGCGCGGAGCTAACACTGAAGGGGCAGGGCAAAAAGGGTGTTTACGCCTCCGGGAAAACGCCAGATCAAGGAGGAGTAAACAATGGCAAACGACAAAATTGTGGCGCCAAATACTGGTGTCACTCACATGCGTCTCGGCTTCGCGAGAGACAAAAGCCTGCATCGTTAAAATAAGGCTTGAATACAATTGATTCTGGTCAGAAGTCGTACTTCTTCTAACATAAGCAAGAGATCAGCTTACAGAAAACGCTACAGGTTCTCCCAGCGCAAGCGGCGCGGCTCAGGGGATGCGATGAGGTTCAGGCGGGGATGACACACGAAGTAGGGACGAACAGCCTACGTGCACACGCATATAAAGACGGCCCAACGCTGGCCGGCTTAGTCGAATCTTCACAGTGCACAATGAGACACGCATGTGTGTAAAGCGAGGATACATAATAAACCGGGAAAGTGGAGAAGAGACGAGGAAGGGCGATAACGCAACCGCAGTGGTGCGCGAAGTCGCACGAGTGTGCGTACACCGCACTGCCATTTGTTGCCTGCACCAAGGGGGCACCGTGGAGGCAAAAAACATTGCATTTTCGGAATTATCCCAGCCTGAGTATTTTTCTTTTAGAAGGAAACTTCGGTGCTGTCGTGTGCTCTGTACAAACTGTTGCGAAGTCCTGTATAAGGATTGTAAGGCGCCCGGGGGTGGCGGCTCTGTGGTGGTCGCATTCGTGGCCCGTATGTACACACCCATGGCGTGTGCATCCTATGTTGCGATTTTTGAGGACAGTTCAGCCGCGGCAAATGAGACTTTCACTGAACTCCGCTACAGGTAGATGCGAAGAAAGCAATGTCATGTTACTCGAGACAGACGCTTGAAGAAACATGACGGTGGCTGGCCGTCTTTCGACACATTGAACCGCGCGACGCATGCGCCGAGTCCACGACGTGAACAAGAGCTCCCCTGAAGACCGGGTTGCATGGAAGCAATGATCCTGGTGGGCCTTTGGTTTTTGTTTTAGACACTTCCTATATGCATATTGGGCATGCTACGAATGTGCCTACCTCTATGGTCTACGGAGCTTCAGTCCAAAAGACTGAATCTGTCGTTACACGCCGTAGCCTGCCGACACTGCCTAATTAATGCATTTCTTGCACAGGTATGCGACGAAGGCGAGAACACGCATTTGTGCGCCTCTACCAGGTTCCTAGGGGGCACGTAAGCCATCAGAAACGACACGCGGGGAAACGGCGTCACATAGCGTACAGCTTCACTTTTCTAAAGTATTTTGAAAGATGAGCTTGTTGAAGTCCGTCTCTAGTGGCACCGATGTATTGACTCCGCCGTCTGTACGCAGGTAGACACGCCGTTACTGAACCACAGCTAACGTATCTACGATTTTACCTCCTGCACAAGGAGTTAGAGCGGCAGACTGCCCTGTTCTCGCTTGACGGAGTGTTTGCAGTAATGCTCACGATCAGAAAATGTTATTTTCACTTGCCACATACGTCTGAAGGTGCAAATGATATACTTATGAGGTGTTTAAGAAGTCGTGTACGAATACGCAGCCGCTCTGCTGTTGCCATCCACTGCATCTGCTGATGTCCGTAGCGGTCTTTCGAACAACTGTGTCATCTAAGGGAAGCACAAATAGAGGGAAATGTCTAAGTTTTTTCGTTTAAGGACGAGAAAGAAACCACTCACACGTCTAGACCCGAGTCAAATGCATACAGACTCGTTCGGCGCGTGATTTGTTACAGCGCCACGAATACCTCGCGCCGGGCGTACGTACTCAAGGATTCGCAGAATGCCACGCACGGTTCCGATTCGAAGGCAGAAACATGTTTCCATACTAGGCACATTCGAGCAAGTCCATCGCAGAAAAATACTGTGAGTACACAGTGTGGAGCCACATGGCACGGAGCAGAAGTCGTATACAAGGGCGTATTTGATTGGGTGGCGCAACACCATTCCTGCGAAACTTCATACCCATGACGATGCACCAGTAGGGTGGCTGAGTTCACGCTGGAGGGCCAGGTACTCGATGTGACAGCCGCTTCCTCCACAGGTCGGAGCGACTCTGGTGAAACAGGAGAAACTGTGACACTCTTCATGACTCTTGAGCGTGAGATGTGACTGCGCAGATTTATCCAGACGTGAAAGAGACCGGAAAACGTGGACGTTCTCAGGAACTATCCACGCGCGCACCTACCAGGCTAATAACTTACTCTTCGTTTGAGCAGTCCACATGGGGGGAAGCGCACAGCGATGAATAGCTCTGATGCGGCTTTGACGTAATGGCAACACGCCGCAGGAGCTATTGGTCTTCGTCAGCTAGGTTCACCTCACGTGGACAACCAGACAGGTGGTAGATACAAACACAGGCACCCTGTCGCTGGAGAGTAATGGCGCTGAGGACTGTCGCCTGCCCGGATTTCCTGCCCATATTGCTTTCCTTAAGATGAGACCGTTTATACAAAAACGGCCTACACAGTAGTTGAGCGCGCTTGGCACTGTGTCATGTCCACTGAATTCTTTCTGCATATGTATGTTCAGGCATACCTGCCGAATGTTCGCACTCGCCTTCAAACGAATACGCACAATCATTCAGCTTCCCATCTATACTCCATTTTCTTTCTGAAGTTGCGGCGAACTTTGACCACCTCCGTTCAGTGTAAATGCGCGACGTCTCACAGTCGAGGGTAGACTGCTATGGGTTGGCAGCTGAGGCGAAAGTACGTAATTGTGGTGGCACATCGTTACTTCTTCAAATCAGCACAGCCACAGAATACTGTAGCTTCGCTTTATTTCGACACTTCCGAGAAGAACCAATCTGCCTTCTCTCTTGCTATCCTTTCGTAATAGACAGTGGTGTATGTACGGCCGCAGTCATGTTCGTAAATCTCTGCAGAATAAGTACACACGTCAGCGAGTGGAAGAATACGCTGAAAGTTCTCCCCACGTCTTTTCCATGCCCGGCATGCACAGCTGTCACTTCGCGTGTGAATCAGTAGGCCATGTGGTTCTTTTGCCTGCACGCGCCGTCCTGTACTTAAATAAAGGACAAAGTTGGTCGTGAGAGTGCTACAATTTCGTGTTTCTCCTCTCCTCTACAATTTCGTGTTTCTCCTCTTCTCCTACTTGCAGAAAGCAACAGCTGCAATGTGGCAGGAAGCAGAATAACCTTCGTCAAATTCCGCAGGTAGCACTGCCCGGCAAGACGACCAGAAACAAAGACGATACGCCCCTACAGTCTCTCACTGATTCCGTCTCTCTCAGCGACCCCTAGAAATGCCTCATCTCCCGGTGTACAGTTGCGTTCGTTATACAAGACGTAAATCAATCACACCGGCACGGTCATTACTCCAGTGAATCGCCACGTGAGGCTTTGGCCGTCTCTGTAAATTCGTGAGCGGATTTTTACGCGTAACCTAATACTATGGGTAAACGGGATCGCGTAGACGTACGCATAAAGACGTCTATAAAAAGCTGTTGCTCTCCAATGATATATAGGGGCCGCGTCGGTGCATAAAAACTCACAAACATGTGCATGCAAGAACAGTAGCATCCCACAGATACGCGATTGTGCATCGACATAGAGAAGTGAATTCTTCTGAAACAAGGATAGTTATGCATCGAACCAAACCTTCATGTTGAGACATACAAATCCTTCGGTGTCCATATATGGACACACATACATACATATTCGCACGTATGTGAGTGTGTAATTTTGAAACATTGGTGAAATTAGGTAGGCAGCTTGCACATAGCAAATAGAGTAACGAACGATTGCATCTTTGAACTTCATCCTAGCGTAGAATGCCGTGGTAACAGCTGGTCCCTGCCTCCACCAGTTGTTTACGAGGCAGACGCCCGCGTGGAGGCTTGTATGCCGCCTGCCAACATACGTGCCTGCAAGGGTACGTTGACGTGTGGAGTAGATTTATGCCCCGGGACATCCAGCAACACGTATGTCTAGATGTGTTCCGTGTACTTTTTGTCTCAGTATACTTCCTTTAAGGCGATCTCTTCGCTCGGTTTCTCTGTTGTTCTTCACGCTATAAGCTGCACCTGACTCGGGTACACGCAGCTTCACGCGTGCTCGTTTTGCGTACGCTAGCATTAAACGCGAGTACTGCGTGACGTGGGGGTAGGCACTTTGTCTTACATCCCATTGGTTCGCCGTAAACTGGAGCGCGGGGCTCGAATTTATGATCTCTCGCGTCAACTATGTAGCGGCAGAGTGTATAGCTCCTCGGACTCACGTGTAGATAATTGGCGCATTGTACACAGATTGGTACCTCCACTTGCGTATCTACTAGCATGGATGCAAATACCTACTCGCAAAAATGCGAGTGCCCGGTGCAGTCTAATTCTTCCTGTAAACTTCAAAAACATAGACTCCTTAGGATGTTTACAAATGTGCGCCCACACACTTATCGGGGAGTGAAGCGCAATAGAGCAGTGCAATATGTACTTTAAAGGCGGAGCGCGTATGCTGTCTGTAAACGCTCAAATCAAAAAAATTTAGTATATGTAGGCTTGTGCGCACGGAGAGAGTGTACGTTCGTTTTTTTAGTGGCCCTTCGTGGTGTTTACATGAAGAAATAGTAGCATCCGGTTGACGCCTGCAACGTTGCAGGGTAAGCTGTACACGCTCTCTCTATAATACATATAGAGTGTGGATTCAAAAGCATCTGTACGTTCGTTCAAATACACGTAAGTCTTAACATCCCCTCTGCATACCACGCAGACACACCGTTTCCTCTGTGCATCAAGCAATTTCGTAGACGTCGTCGGTCGCAGTCCGCATGCACAGGTTTGAGAGAGGAAAAGATTGAAAGCGTGGCATCCTAAAGGTGTCTCCGGGTACTTGCATGCTGTGTATATAAATATATAATAGCTCTATCCGCCTTGGCGGTACTGGTCGACTGGATAAAAACGAGCCCCATCGAACTTGCACTGCTGAGAATAGATAAACGTGGAGGAAAGGCGTCGCTTTACCAAAAGATGAAGACTGCACATACGCAGTACGGGGAGCGTGATACCGCAGCATCTTTCCGTGGAGAGTACCATGCGATGGCTGCAACAGTCAAAAGAGAAACGCATGCAGAAGCGTGCTCGCGAAAGCCTCACCCACCACGCGGGCGGCAATACCGTCCCGAGAAAGCAGCAGATATAAGTAGAAAAAGAGAAGCAGAAGAAGAAGAAGAAGAAGAAGAAGACGGAGAAGTATTAGATGAAGGAGCAGAAGAAGAAACTCAAGCAGAACGCATACAAGATAGTAGAATAGAGCACCGTAATGAAGTATTTGCAACATATGCAGTGCGAAATCTTCCGCGCTTACTCACTTGGGCGAACCACGTGCTCAAGACTGGACACACGCATACAACGCAACTTGACGATGGTAAACGAGGACTTGCTTCAATCGTCTTTCCGTTTTCTTTTCTCTTTTCTCTCTCTCTCTTTCAACACCTCTGCCTTCAGATACACAGGAGCAGCACAGATACACAGGAGCAACGCGGATGCATGAACATACGTTGATTTTGTGGTACTCGTCCTCTTCTTTTTTTTTATATATATATATATACACAGTGGTATATGTACTGGGGTTCTAGTAGTCACTTCATGTGTCTGCGTCTCATTCGTGCGGCTTGTTGCACACACACACACATATTAGAAACACACACTCACACTCACCCACAATTATTTAGCACCCACGAGGTCTCTTTCTCAATGAGTTTAGTTGCATGCAGGCAAAACAAAACCCTTTCTGAAAACCTCTACGACTATCGGTGCGTGCTACTGCTCCATACATACACAATGGCACACACATACAGGCACAGACAAACTTACACACATTCGGACACATACACACACGTAAGAACATAGGGACGCACGCCAGCACACATGTGTTCGCCTTCTTGTCTAGAACAAATGATAACGGGCGCGTATGTTTCGAGAGAGGTGGGAAAGACGTGCCAGGAAGAGAAAATGAACCGCTCAAATATATACGCACCGAGAGATAGAGCAAGAAGAGAGGCAGAGAGTGCCAGTAGATTTCAGTACAAGACTACTGTAGCCGGTGGGGGCTGCGTACATCTGCGCAGCAGACACATGTGGGTGATGTGTACGTGCCTCCACACACACACACACACACATTGGGGAAGGAGCTAGTAATAATGCTGTAGTAGTATACAGAAGAACTTGTGAGCATGCGTATATATATGGTGTTTCAGAAAAGAACAAACATGTTTGGGGGTCGTGTTTTTTTATGCATTGAAATTCTCAGGATTCGAATATATACACATATATGTATACATTTACATCTATATACATATGCATAAATGTATACGTATATACATATGTATTATATATGCATATATGGACACATATACACATATGTATGTATGCATATATGCATACATGTATATATGTAGACACATATATATATATATATGTATTTATATATATAGGTGTATGGAAGCACAACGATTCGTGCGTTATGCGTTGTTGGTTTACTTCTGCGTTGTGTGCTGAGTGACTATTGCGGTACGACTAATTCTCTCACCAGGCACCCTCTTGGCCTTGCTGTCTTTTCGTGTATGGTGCTCTCCAGTGTGCCTACGACGAAGCTTCTTTCTTCAATCATTCGTGCGCATGCAGTCGTATGTATACTTCTGTCTATCTCTGTTTGTGAGAGCCTCAATTTGAACTTTCTCGCCTCACACTTACATTTATCCACATTACCACCGCTTATATCCACAGAGAGATTGACAGGTGCGCCCGTCACATGCAACAGAAAAAGCGCTATATACATATATACATATGTATATATGTATAGATCTCTGCATATGCATATAGATGTAAAAGTATACATATATGTGTATATATTTGAGCCCACGAGAGAAACAGAGAGAAAGTGACAGAGAGACACATAGCACTGAGAGATACAAACACGTACACACTACACAGCGGAATGTGACATATTCACTCTGCAGAGAAAACTCAAGCAATTCTCGTAAGGGAGATATATCTAGTCTTGCATTAATTAACGCCTCCGAATACTCACAAACATTTTGCAAACACTATATGCACGACAACTCAAAAAAAGGTATACTACATAAATCTACTGCATATATATACATATGTAAGTATGTATGAAGTATGGTGTATCCCATACTTCTACTACATATATATATATATCTGTATGTAAATATGTACTGCATACTTTTACTGCATATTTATATATGTATGTATGTAGGTGTGTATAAAGAAGAAAAGTATACTACATACTTTTACTGCATATATGTATATACGTGTGCATGCATGTATGTATATATAGGTATATATAGCATTCTTATGTGGCGGTACGGAGCACGTCTGACCCTTAAACGTCCAGACTGCTTGTTAAGGAAGAAATTTGATTGATTAAAGCTCTATCATGTCAGGATGGTGATCTTTACAAATATCTCTTGCACAATGTATATATATACGTGCACATGCATATATTGTAATAGTCCTTGTGTGGTGCGCTGTTATATGCTTTCAGGAGTTAGTTACGCGTTGCTGGTAGATGACCTCTTGCCAGGCTCCTTTCCTCTCCATCTACTACATGTGGCAGGCGTAGAAGGAAATGAGGGAAAAGTAGCAAACTTCAAACTTTTATTTGATATACTCCTCCAGAGACACGGTATCTCGCCCCCGTGTGAAGATCCTACCCTCATGGTAGAAGCGTCTGCTGCTGCAGAGACGGCGCATGCAGTGCTTCTGCAGAGACTGTACGCCGCCTCCTCCTCCTCCTCCTCCGCCGCTGCTGCTGCTGCTGCATGCGAAAGGGAGGAGGGAGGCGTCAGAAACACGAAACACCCGCAGCACTCCCGCCGTCATCAACAGACAGAGCACCTAAATGATTCGTACATGCTGCAGCAGCAGCACATGCGTCACCGGCAACACAGTAGAGGACAGCAGCAGCGCTCCCAACAGCAGCACATGCAGCAGCAGCCCCTCCAACAGCAGCACCAGCTGCAACATCGCATGCACAAGTACAGTGAGACTAAACGGCATGGAGACGAAGACGAGAACCTGCAACAGCAGCAGCTCGAGGAGGAGGAGGAGAAGCACATAGAAACATGGCAGCAACAGCGTCAGCAAATATACGAGCAGCAGAAAGAGAATATACAAGTGAATCAGCATGTATTAGCAGAGCAGCAACAGCATCGACTACGACAACACCAGCAATCTCGAGAGCCGGCTATAGACTCAATGGACGTATCCAGCAGTACCCCTGCAACAACAATTGGCAGAAGTCGAGCACGTGAAGAAAATAAGATACGAAGACTATCTTCCAATCGGATGAATGGTGCTGCAACAGCAGACAGATCACAGCACAGCAGAGGCGATGATGACTACGGGAAGGCAGCAGTCCAGACGCAACGTCTTCTTTCTTCATGCTATGAATCAGAGAGGATAGTAAGCGCAGCAGGAATACTACCACCTTCTCAGAGTAGTCCAAGTGCAGCAAGAAAACACAGTACCGTACTCCCAGTAGGAGCAGCAGCACATGAATCTGCGACTGACGTGACGGAAAAGAGAGGGAAAGGTACGGGTGAATACGTAACAGCGACAGCAGCAGCTGCTGCGGCTGAACCGAGTGAAGGTGGTGGTGGTGGCGGCCATCATATGCATGTGGATTGTGTTCCAACCAGAGGGAGAAGCAGAAGAGGCATGCAGCAGCGGCAGCAGCCACAAGAGCAACACGCATGCATGGAGATAGGGAAATGTGTATCCGGGAAAGGATTGAGAAGCCAAGCTTCTTTTGCAAGAGCTGCTCTTAGACACATCTCAACAACAAATGGAGAAAATTATCGAGAAAATGAGGTTAGCGACAACGTTCGTGAAGTCAGTCGGGTGAGGCAGGCTGACAGCAGATATATAGTATCTCAGCACCACAGCAGCATACACCCCTCATCCACAGCTAGCAGCTTCCAGATAAATAGCAGGAGCAGTGAACAGCAACGTTTCGAAGACAGCACTAGCAGCAACTGCAGCAATAGCAGCAGTAGCAGTAATGATAACCGCACTAGTAGTAGCAACAGTAGTAGTAATAACCGCAGTAGTAGCAGCAGCAGTGACAGTGAAACTAAAAGGAAAGCAGACGTGGATGGATTTTTCTGCTGTAGGAGGCATACAAACAGTCGCAGTAGCAGCAGGGATAATACTAATGCTCTTCTCGGCCGTCGTGCAGAAGTGGAGCGCAGATTGCAACACAGTGAAAAATGCTGGAGCGGTACTAGCAGCAGCGGCAGCAGCAATGAAGGAAATGGCGACATTGTAAGTCCTGCCGTGTCTGCAAGTGCATGCATGCCCGAAGATCTCAGATGTAAGTCTGCAGATGTTTTGCTGCATGCAACAACAACAACGACACACCAACAACCACAACGAAACAAGCTTTCTAGACAATTTTCTCATAGGGCGCCAGTAATTGTAAGAGGAGGAACAGGAGAAGAAGAAGAAGAGGCAGAAAAAGAAAGACAGTTCGTGGAGGACACCAGTGAAGGTAAAAGAGAAGATGGTGAAGAAGGTTACCAACAGAGATATCAGAACCTTCATCGCATAAGACAAGATAAGGGCGTACTACTGCTACCAAAAGAAGGAGAACAAGAAGAAGAAGAGGATGAAGAAGAAGAAGAAGGTAGAGAAGAAAAAACAGAAACACACACAAAAAAGACAGACGATAATACCTCGGCGACGTCTTGGCACCTCCCACAAGACACTTTTCAACCGACGCACCATTTCAAAGAAGAAAGACTGAAGAGTGAGAGAGAGAAACATACGAGAATTTATGTATCGCGCATGCACTGCAGAAGGGAGGAGCAACGCGGGGTGGTGCATGCAGCAACAACACCACCACCTGAAAATATCAGCAAAGTCTCAAGTGACAATAAAGAAGGAAATACTTCTGTTGCTGATTCTACTGTTGCTGTTGCTACTGTTGCTGTTGTCGCTGTTGGTGTTGCTGCTGTTGCTACTGTTGATACTGTTGCTGTTGCTATTGTTGGTGTTGCTACTGGCGCGCTGTTGCTACTGTCGGTGTTCCTAAGAAGTGGGAGGCACATGCTAACACAACTAAAAATGGAGAAATCGCAGCAGTGGCAGTGCTTAGGCTGCTCAAGAGACGTACAGAATTTGATGGTCTTGCTGTTACTGTTGCGCCTGCTGCTGTTGCTTCTTCTGCTGCTGCTGTTGTTGTTGGTCCTGGTGCTGAAATAGTAATAGAACCGAAAACGATTCACTCAGAAGAAGAAGAAGAAGGGGAAACAGAAGATGAAGATTATCGAGAAGGAAAAAACGAAGAGACTACCAGATGCACTGGTATACGTCAGCATCGAAGAAGAAGAAATGTGACGAGGAGAGTGGGCGGAGACGCCGATGAGAAGGAAATAGAGATGCGTCACACATACAAAGAAGAGGAACAGCGAGAAAAAACCGATTTTACGCATGCACAGAAGGCAACACTCATTTGCACCGAGCAGCATCCTCGTCTTTATCATCAGTTATCAAAGAGAGACTCTTCTTCTTACGCTGAACAGATAGATCACGAAATTTCAGGAATAAGGGAAAAGGGGCGATTACTGCATGCAGAGAAGGGGAAAACAGACAGTGTGTCTGCGCAGCATGTTCGGGCGCATGCAGAGGTTGTCCATGAAGAAGAAGAAGAAAGATCAAGTTCGTGGGGACCGGATTTCCAAAGACACTCACTAAAAAGAAGTGGGGGCAGAGGAGTATCTCTTTTGCATGCACACTCTGTTCATAAAGAGGATGCAGCAGCAGACTGCAATATACAACGATGTCGGCAGGAAGAGAAAGACACACTTGCTTGGCATACAAGGCAGCGAAAAGAGGAGGAGGAGGAGGAGAGGGAAGAGAAGAACTGGAAGGGAAGACGTGAATTAGAGAAAAGAGTGACGTCTGATGCATCGGATGAACTTAGAGAAAATAAAGGAGGAGGCGAGACGGCAGATCCAACGGAAAGTAAAGGAAAAGTGTTGCATGAGGAGATATATGCGACTGAGAAACTAGATGAGAAAGAGAGGAATCGACAGCAATTACAGAATCTGGATGATAATGTGCATGCAGAAGGAAATGACGCTGGTGATAATTGGTCATACGTATATTGTGACGAGGAAGGAAAAGGAAGAAGAGAGAGCTCTGGCAGTAAAGCAGTGTTCAACGTGAAGGAAAAAGGAAGCCACTCTGCTGAGGCGGCAGAGGAATCAATAGTACAACAAGATTTCTTGCGAAAGTGTTCTGACAAAGAATGTACTAAGCACGTCAACGACATGCATGCAATTGAAAAAGCAGAAGGCTTGCATGCAGAAAAAGGGGGGTGGGGAGGAGGAAGACATTCAAACTGGAGTAATTCTTCAGCACTACAGAGAGAGCTTCACAAAAGAGAGGTTGCTTGCTGCTCACGTGGAACTGCAAGCCGACCGGCAGAAGAAGAAGAAGAAAAAAAAGAAAAAGAAACCGGCAAAAAGACAGGAATTCAGGAAGAGCATGACTCGATTATGATGAGGATGATGCCGGTGCATGCGGGGGAGGAGGGCAAAGGAGGAGCGGCTGACGAGAGAAGAAGAGGAAGCGTAGCGTGGTGCGAGGAGAAAGAGAAAGAATGGAGATTTCCATCACATGAAGGTTCTATGGTGATTTCAGAAAAAGAGTATCGGATTCTTGAAGAGAAAGAAAAACCAGAAAAACGAGATCTTTCTGTGGAAAATGAAAGAGAGGAATCGGTCATTTCACGAGCAAACTCCAGTGCCGCTTTGAATGAATCGGAAAAGACAACTGCAGCGAGAGATGAAGTCGAGAAAGAACTAAGTATTTCTGAAGGAAGGAACGATGACGGGAAAAGGTCTAATTCACGTGACAATACGTCCAGTACTAGTGCTTTCGAGGGAAGAAATGCTGCTCCAGAGAGAATCTAAAGATAAAAGGCCCCAATGAAAAACCTGACTCAGACAACATGGAGATATTCAACAATGCTGCTGCAACTCCGAGTGCTATCGCGGAATGTGATGAGGCGATCAGAGAAATGCAACGTCGTATACGAAGAAGGTGTGAATATGACCCAGGAGCGTGTTTTTTCACTGTAAAACCTGACGATAGGGAGGATAAAAAAAAATCGTGGAGATATGAGAGAAACATGCAAACATGAGAAGTACATGAGGCTTTGAAGAATATTACAAGACATAAAAAAAGAAATACGAATATACGAAACATACATGAAGAATGGAGGGATCGAAATATGCACATATGCAGAAGATACCCGAGAAAATTCACAAGAAGTGAAAAAAATATGCATCCTCTACTCACATGTCTCTGTGTGTGAGTGTGAGTGCTTATGATTTCACCAGACAGCAAGCA
Source organism: Ochotona princeps (assembly GCF_030435755.1). Lineage (NCBI taxonomy): Eukaryota > Metazoa > Chordata > Mammalia > Lagomorpha > Ochotonidae > Ochotona > Ochotona princeps. The sequence continues at coordinate 29,828 of NW_026698912.1, read as the reverse complement.
GCACCAGCAGTAGCATATTTGCTTTTTGACGTTGATGTATGCGAAACAAAACATGCAGTTATTTGAAAAAAGAATTCCTGCATCTGTGGGTAAGTGTGTGTAAAACTACTAGGAACAGCGACATAATTCAAGCATGTGAAGATATTTCTCTTTTTTCTCCGTGGCCTAGGCAAAAGGAGGTTTCGAAGAGCAATCCTCATATATTTAAAAGTCTTTGTATATGTGCAATTGTATCAGATACGTGTATTTGAGTGCGTATGTGTATGTGTAGGTATGTGGTGGTCTACGTGCGTGTGTTTGTGTCTTTCAAATATGCATATATATATATATGTATGTGTATGTGTGTGTTTGTATATGTAAGTAAGGTGTACGGGGACTCTTCTTGCCACAACCGGCAAGTTACACACACACACACACTATTCCTTTATTTCTTCTGTTAACTCAATGACCTTGCCCCTCCTCCTGCTGTTGCTGCTGCTGCTGCTGCGTATAATGGTCGGCTCTTTTGTTCGGTGCTAACTGCCTGTTGTTGGTGTTACTGCAGAGTGGCTGTTGCTACTTGTGTTGCTGCAAGTTTGTGTTGCTGTTGCTGCTGCTATCACTCGGTGTTGCTGTTGGTGCTACTATTACTCGGTGTTGTTGCTGCTGCTACCACTCGGTGTTGCTGTTGCTTCTGCTACTACTCGGTGTGGGTGTTGCTGCTGCTATAACTCGGTGTTGCTGTTGCTGCCGCCATTTCTCGGTGTGGGTGTTGCTGCTGCTATAACTCGGTGTTGCTGTTGCTGCCGCCATTTCTCGGTGTGGGTGTTGCTGCTGCTATAACTCGGTGTTGCTGTTGCTGCCACCATTTCTCGGTGTGGGTGTTGCTGCTGCTATAACTCGGTGTTGCTGTTGCTGCCGCCATTTCTCGGTGTTGCTGTTGCTTCTGCTACCACTGGGTGGCTGTCGCTGCTGCTGCTGCCAAGGGGCTGCTGCTGCTGCATTTGGTGGTGGTGGTGGTGCTGCTGCTGCCAAGGGGCTGCTGCTGCTGCTGCTGCCATTTGGTGGTGGTGGTGCTGCTGCTGCTGCTGCCAAGGGGCTGCTGCTGCCATTTGCTGGTGGTGCTGCTGCTGCTGCCGCCCAGTAGAAGCTGTTGCTGCTGCTCCTCCCGACTAGTCGGAGCCGCTGCTACTACTAACACTGTACATATTGCTGCTGGTGCCGCTTCCGCGTTGCTGTTGCTACTAAGTGCCGCTGTTGCTACAACTAGTACTACTTTACTACTATTACTACTACTACTACCTGACTATCGCAACCGCTGCTGCTGCTGTCAAGTGGATATGGGTGCTGCTAGTGCCTGATTGGAGTTGCTGCTACTGCAAATGAGCTGGCGGCTATGGCTGCTGCTGCTGCCACTGCCAGGTGGCTGTTACTGCTGCTGCTGCTTTTTCTGCTGCCGCTTTTCCGGGTGTTGCTGTTGCTGCTGCAAGTGACTAGACGGAGGGGTGATGTTACCAGCTGCCTGTTGGGGTTGTTGCTGCGGCTGCGATTGTAGTTAACAACGGGCTGTTGCTGCTGTCGCAAAGAAGGTGTTGCCACTGCTGCAAAGGGGCTGCTGCTGTCGCTCACGCTCCTGCTTCCGAGTCTCTAAAGGCTGCTGCTGCTGCTACTGCTGCTTCTGCAACATTCTATCAACGAGCTACCTCACACGATGATGCTGCTATGCCTGCCAACGCTTTCAACTGCTTTTTCTACTGCTGAAATCAGCTTCATGCTAACATCAGATATACAGAGTGCATGCATGCATCGATAGTCATATCTATAAATACTGCATGCATGCATCTTTAATAATATATATAGTGCACATGCATGTATATATGATCATATATACATAGTGTGTGTGCATGCGTGTATTCCTGATCATATATATGAAGAGTGCATGCATGTATCTATAATTATATATATATATACAGAGTGCATGCATGTATCCATAGCCATATATGTAAATAGTGCATGCATGTATCTGTAGTCGTATTTGAAAGAGTGCGTGCATGCAAACATGCTCAGATATATACATAAGGAGTGGATGCATGTACACACAACCGTATGTATAAAGAGTTCATACATATATCCAAAATCAAATTTATGAATAGTGCATGCATGCATCTGCAACCTTATACATACGCAGTGCATCCATGCATCTTTATTCCCACATATACAGAATGCGTGTATGTATCAATAATCATATATATGAATAGTGCATGCATGAGTCCATGATCATATATATAAAAAGTGCATGCAGGTATTCATAATCATACATATAAAAAGTGCATGCATGTATTCATGATCATATACATAAGGAGTGCATGAATGTATTCCTAACACACACTTGATGTGTGATAGCAAGTCAAGAAATGAAATACTGTCTATATGATGTGCATGCGTGTGTGTGAATGTGAGAACAGACTGGAGAAGCACGATGTTTTCTTGAAAGAGCAGCAGCAGCTTCTGGCTGAGAGAAATTTCTATTTCGATAAACTTGTCTGTTTGAAGGTAAGACTTTCTTTTCCTTGTTTGTCCATATAAGTTATCGAGATTTCTCTGATATACATATATATGTGTATGCATATATGTATACATTTATATATATACGCTCGTCTACTGTGCTTCTTCTTCTTTCCTACAATTCGAAAGCTGCTGCTTGCGTGAGGTGCACGTGTAGGCTCGTCGGGGAAGCGGGCGCGTGGACTGAAAGCGAGAGAGCACTTCTCTGCATGCATCTGGTCTCGTTGCATTTGCATACATCTATCTACCTATCTATATATATATATGTATATATATATGTCTATCAGAATGCATAGTAGTCACATATTTAGACAAACCAATGCTTATCTATTGTGAAAAGAGAGAATCGCCACGCATAAGTAAGTATGTGCATATATACATGCACGCACTCACCCCACAACAACACTGACAAAACCTGTACACATAGACACAAATCCACATATATTTTGACGATACATATATATAAATGTATATTCATATACGTGTTTATAAATACATAAATTTATATATATATATGTACGTTCATATTTATCTATGACTATGGGTTTGTACAGATATATACTCATACTCGTGTATAGGGGTATAGGTATATAGATGTATACATATATATACATACAATATGTAATAAAGTATATGTGTCTGTCATGCATGCAGATACAGATATAATATGATCTTTCCGCATAAAAGTAGTATGTGCCTTTATATATAAAAACTTATATATGTGTATATAGATCACTTACATCCTACAACAGCAGCCTCGTACTAATGATTGCATATATTTGCCTTTGAGCATAGAAAAAGTTATATATATATACATATATGTATATCACTTACATATATATATATATATATATATGTACGTATGTATGTCCCTGTATATACATATATATATATATATATACATATGTAATCTTGGGGTGAAAGGGGACTGCGTCAATATTTGTATGTGATGTTTTGTATGTGGCTCGCACACATACGTCGCTTGTGTGAACTACTACTACTACACGAGTACAGACAGTATGCATATTGCTGTTTATGTGTGTGCATGCTTTTGCGGGGTACCTCTCTTCATAGTAGTAGGTCTCACATTCGCACACTTATTTCTTTGGGAGATGGAACGCCGTCTGTATGTAGAGACGAACACACGCAAGCCCTGTCTCTGCAGAAACACGTCCCTCAGTCGGATGTGCGTATATGTGTATGTGGTATGTATGGAGGTAAATGTGCATGTGTGTTTGTGTGAGTATTGCTGGTTGTGTGTAGCGGAGGAGAGCAAAGTCGGCAGGTCTTCCCAGTAATGTGTTTGCTCTCTCTCTTCCTCTCTCTTTCTCTCTCTCTGTCTGCCTCACATCATAACGTTTTTCTGGTGAATACTGAGAAATACTGTGCGCTCTATGTTGGCAGACGCTTTTCGCTTCTTCTTGTGTATGTAATACTTGTATGTGTGTGCTGTACATCTATTTGTGTGCATGTCCATCGAATTTATGTAGGATAAAAAAAAAAGAACACATTGTGATATAGCTACGATACATATACATATATTAAACAAATATATATATATACATATATATACATATGTATCGCTCTCTGCAATGGCATGTTCTGTCTACCTCTTTCTCCTCCTCCTCCTCGTCACGTCTACAATTTTTTCATGTGTATGTTGTGTACGTTTATATATATATATGTATAGGTAAGTATCTGTTTATGTACATATATATATGTATGTAGTATGTATGTATATGTCTATATACGTATATATACATGTATGTGTACTCGGTGTATGTGTGCGTGTGTATATACGAGTATATGTGTATGTATATATAGGTGTATGAGTGTGTATGTATATTTATGTGTGTGTGAGTGATGTGTGTTGTTGCTGACGAAAAGAGAAAAGGTGATTAGTAATCGAAGCATATTTGAGGTATCTTGTGTAATTGCTGGACGCGAGTTACAACAAGATGAAACAATGACAATTATAGTAGAACCTCTGCAGCTCACCTGCACCTGGTGTGCTGATTGCCTGTATAAAGTAAGCATTAGAGCGCCAGCTGTTCTAGTACTAGTAGTAGTTGTGGTGGTAATAATAGTAGTAGTAGTAGAAGACAGCTAGATATTAATATGTGCTATATATATGTAAGTATATACAAATATATATATATATATGCTCCCATACATATTTGCTCAAACCCGCAGCGTTGGCTGTAGAAACGAATCAAAAAAAAAAGATGTATACGTAATATACGATATGATATCAAATGTATGTACATACGTACATATATATATATATATGATGATGTGTGCAGGTAGTGGCGGGCGTGTGTGTACGTGCATGTGCTTTTTTGTGTGTGTGTGTGTGTGTGTGAAACATGTCAGCGAGTAATATCGGAGTCCTACAGTCATCTGCCTGAGGGAAAAACTCTTCTTCATATTCTCTCTGAAGAGCCTTCGGATTTTGTTGTTTTGAAAACATCATAAAAACCCCTATGTGCGCATATTATATACATACATATATGTATAAATACGTATGCACCTATATGGCTGTGTAAGTATGTGTGTGGATATATTTGAGTACATATAACATTGGGTGGAGACTATATATATATATATATATGTAAATGTATGTAAAGGTAGACGTAAATATATTTCAGCGCGTATATATATATATATATATCATGCGGTGGCGTATGTATACTTGTGTGTACACATATATATATATATATATATATATATACACGTAGATATATTTGAGCACATATATTATGAGGTGGCGTATGTACGCATGCATATATATATATATATATATAATGTATATGAATGTGGTGGTGTATGTAGATATATTTGAGCACATATATTATGGGGTGGATTATACATATATATATATGTATATGTATATGCATGTGAAAGTTTACGTAGATATATGTGCGCATACATATCATGGAGTGGCCTATATATATATATATATACATATGCATGTGTATATGACTGTGTAGGTATATGTAAATACATCCAGGACATATTTTAATGGAGTGCAGTATATATATATGTGTATATATATGTATATATATTTATGCAGATCTATATGTATATGATTGTGCAGGTATACGTGTACCCGTATTTGAGCATATATAGATCATGGGTGGCGTACGCATATATATGTGGAGGTCTTTCTGTTCGATTGTAACAATACGTAATTGATGCCTACTACATATACAAGAGAGAGCACTAGAAGAAGATACACACACGCCTTACTACTGTACTACACAAAATAATAGAGAGCAGCACAAGGAGGACATAGGTCTTGTCATCAATACTGTTGCCTAAATGTGTACAGTAGCGAGCACTAGAGGAAGATACACAAACCTCTTACTACTGCTGCGCTGTATACACAATCTAGTGCAGTAGAAGAACGCACACACATACTTCTTACTTCTGATATCCCAACCAACTATATACAACAGAGAGCAGTAGAAAAACGCACACGTTCTGATAGTGCTGCCTCCTCTATACAAGAGAGAGCACTAGCAAACACATACACACACACCCACACAAACACACGCACACACACAAACACACACATATACGCATACTTCTCTCGGCGGGCAGTACATGCTGCCGCAGTAGATTTCAATATATTATTGCTGCCTACTACCACATACGAGAGAGCATTAACACACACACACACAGATCCCCATACACGCACACACTTCTCTGTCAACAAAGATGTTCTGCACTATGTCTTACAGCCACAGCCCTTTCTCTGTACATGAGTACTGCACTATCACACATTCTTACACGTATATTCACGTCCCTTATATATGCTTTCGTCTTGCAACAACAATGAGGCAGTGACTAAGCCTGTGTATCAAACCGTTGCTTGAAAATAAGTACAGAGCGCATGCAAAACAGTTTTATGTGCATGAACTTACACTGCACACACTGCTCTGCATTGGAGCTTGGATGCCCCAGCTCGCGTACCCGAGCCTAAAAAATCTCGTTTTCCTGTTGAAGTCGCACTCGCAACGCACAGTGGAATGCCAGCGTCGAAAGAAATACACCAGCGTTCGAAAATAGAAACACTACACCGCATGCAGTTCCCCTCACTTTCCCACGTGCAGGCCCCCCAAAATCAAGGTGTCTCCTGCATACCAGGTGCATGCACTCAGGAATTAAGATGTCTCTTGCATACCGGGTGCATGCACACAGAATATAAAGGGTCTCCTGCATACCAGGTGCATGCACATGCACGCACGCGAAAATAAACGTATCTCCTGCGTACCTGGTGCATGCACATGTGTGCACACAGAAAGAAACTTATCTCCTGCATACCAGGCGCATGAGCACGCGTGTACGCAGAAACTAAGGTATCTCCTGCATACCAGGTGCATGCACATGCAGGCATACCGAGAGTATGGGACCTCCTGCGTACGAGGTGCATGCACATGCATGCACACAGTGAGTATGGGACCTCCTGCCAACGTGCATGCAATGCACGCACACAGACGTTAGCTTATCTCCTGCACACCAAGTGCATGCATATGCATGCACACCGATAGTATGGGCTCTCCTGCATACGAGGTGCGTGCCCATGCATGCACACAGTCAGTATGGGACCTCCTGCATACCAGGTGCATGCACATGCAGGCACACAGAAGTTAACTTATCTCCTGCATACCAAGGTGCATGCACATGCATGCATACCGAAAGTATGGGACCTCCTGCATACGAGGTGCATGCACGTGCATGCACACCGAAAAAGTATGGGACCTCCTGCGTACGAGGTGCATGCATATGCATGCACAGAGAGAGTATAGGACCTCCTGCGTACCACGGACACGGCGACTTCAAGATATCGCCTGCGTACTAGGTGCATGCACTTGTGGAGAAATAATGGAAGGCGCCCGTGGCATACTGCGGTGGTTGCATGGCGTAAGACACGGGCCCCTATACCGCCTCAGGTGGATGTACACTGAAGAGAGAAATAGTGCCGGCTCAGGTCCTATCACGAATAAATATCTAAAATTGAATACTTGAGAAGTTTTGAAGGAAGTCCACATAGCAAAAATTCCTCTAAATGTTCAAGACGCGTCTGTGCGACGGGCATGGCAGGAGCCCACATACAACTGCGGGGCTTGTTCGTCGTATGCAAAAGATTTTTGCGTGCCAGTGCTGGTGCCGCACATGCAAAGGGACTCGCCATCGTTAACACGTAAAAGTTATCTTCTGCTGTTGCTCTGTAGCGCATTCACCCACGAGAAGTCCTCTCTTTATTTGGACACTTACTCGTAAAATCTTTATTTGAATTTCCTTGTGTATGGTTTCAGGTACATTCACACGCATATTCAGCTAGAGAGCGATAGAGACACACGCACACTCATGCTGTAGATACATATACATACAACCATACATACACACACATACATAAATACATACATACATGCATACGTACGTACAGACATACATGCATACGTACATACAGACATACATACAAGACATAGTACGCTAAGAAAAAACGAAAAGTTTCTCCTGAGAGTTAGTGGTAGCGCAGGAATACAGCAAACACGTATACACATACCTATACATGGGTAAGCGTACGTGCATGCGACACATAGGAACGCAAGACACACACACACACACATATATATATATATATATATATGGGTAGGCATAAAAGCATGCAACACATAGTAACGCAGGACACACACACACACACACATATATATATAGGGGTAGTAACACGTGCATGCAGCACATGATAAGCTAATACACGAGGATTTCTCGATGGACCTTTGTGCTGGCAGTGATTTGAAGTAAAAGCAACCCCCCTTTCTAGCGGAGGTTCTGATTGACCTGCTGCCGCCAAACACATACACATATATACATGCCTCCTAAACAAACTGAACTCTATATATGCACTTATGTACACACAGACCTGCTAAACTGTTAGAAATGATCATATATGTACATACACAAGCATGCCTATTGAACAGCTAGACCCGAATATATATATATATATATATATATATGTATATACATATACACATACACATCTACATACATGCCTCCTGAACAGTTAAAATTGAATAGGTACATGTATATATATATATATATATATACATACATATAGGTGCATGCCTCCTGGACAAGTAGGATCGAGAATGTATACATATATATATATATATACACACATATATATCATCTGAGACAGTTACAACTGCACGTATATATATATATATATATTCTTACAGAACAGGTTATACTATATATATATATATTGAATATAGACGTACATGCCTTCTGAACAGATAGAAGTGTGAGTATATGTATATGTATATTTATCTATATACATGCATGCTTCCTTAACGGTTCGAATTGAATAATATATATATATATACATATATGTATATATAAATATGTACGTACACACTTTCCTCTTGAACAGATAGCATTGTATATTTATATACACTTCTTTCGAGATGTTCACTTACATATATACATACATGCCTTGTGAGCAGCTAGAGTTGAATGTATGTATATACACATATATATACATGCATGCCTCCTGAACAATCAAGAGTTGACAATATATATATATATATATATATATATATATATATATATATGCATACGTTTCTCCAGATTAGGTAGAATTGTGTATATAAGTATATGTGTACACCCTTCCTGACCAGTGACAGTCAAAACCATAGATATATATGTACGTATTTTATATGTATATATATATATATGTGAAACACAAGTATGTGCATATATACATACATGCCTTCTCGACATTCAGAACGGAGTATATATATAGAGATGTCTCCTAAATAGTGAAAATCCTTCGCTACATTAGAGCGCAACTAGATGTATACACATTCAACCATATGTAATTGACAGAGAGGCTTTGTATACTTGATTGCTGCAAGTATGCATATCAACGTGGACTTGGCCTCCACGTTAGTGAAGCAGAGAGAGGACCCTCTGTAGAACGAGGAAAAGGGGAGGAAGACGTCTGTAAGTAAAAAGATTTGAAAAATGACACGTTTGCGTACCGAAGAATACACACGTGTAGTTCTATTACTGTATATATATGTGGGCATGTACACTAGAAAAAATTGCAAGAGGCGAAGGAGGAGACCCCCTGGGGCAGTGTGGCGATTGCATTTCTGTGAAATTTCTTTCTGTGCTGCCATTTCGCGAAAGTTTGGAGGGTGCAGCTCATTTATATCGTTTTCCCCGTGACCGTGTAAATGTTTGAGAAGAATTTCTACTGTTTGGAGTCTTCTCATGTACGTTTTCTTCTTTGAAGACAAAACAAAAATAGGGTTTATCGCTGCCAAGTATCATACACAGACAGCAAGTAAATCAGCTTAATAACTAGACCCGAATCGGTCAGACCGTGTATTTTTATAACCGTAAAAACTTCGTACTGCTCGGCTTCCTCTTTTTTCCAGCAGCGCTTTCGTCACCACAACTACAAACATGCTTCTCGCTTGTCCACGCGTTGGTCTCAGTTGTCGTTTCAGAAACCACCGGGTTAGTGCGCAAGGAAACGGACATCTTTTTTAGACTGTCCTCAAAACTCATTAGTAAATTGTGACTGCATGCACGCATGCATGTATACTACATAAATATATGTATGATGCAGGGACTTCCGAACGTTTTGTTTTTCTGTTGAGTCCTGTCCGTTTTTTGATGGAAACACGGCGTGGGTGCACAAGAAGATAAACCACATTTCTTCGGTAGTTTCCCCCCCACACATATTCAGTCGAATATCAATATGCACGATGCATGCAAGTATATATATATGAGTTCACTTGCTTTTATTGAGACGTTGTTGCTTCTTTTCCTTCGTCGTCTTGGAAAAAAAAAACCAGCTGACGAGAGTCTACAGGAGTGACCACAGTTATCTGCTAGTGCCCTCGTACATGCCCACTGAAAACGTGATGCATGCACGCATGCATGCAAGGTGTGTGTGTGTGTGTGTATAGTGTGTGTTTAGTGTGAATAGTGCAGTGATGGCGTCAGAGCGGTGTGGGTGCATATTTTTTTGGCGCGCACGGTGTTTCGAAGAGATTTATAACATTTGATTCGGAAAAAAGCGTATCTTTTCCTTCTCTCTCACGAGAATGTCTGGAGAGGCCTTTTGGTTAAAAAGGAGAATACGACGTACACTATTGAGACCAAATAATTTCAAGCAAATTTGCTGCTTTTTTTTTTATATCTAGCGGGCATGCACGAACGTCTTCGTCCATACGCTCTGAAGGAGTCAGGTCTGACAGGAGTGACCGCACAGTGCAGTCGCATGTTACGTTCACAAGTGCCTCTACGAATGTCTCGAAAAATAAACGACCCTGTGTGCACCCAGCAACACACGCACACACGCATGCATACACACACAGGCATACATATATATATATATATATGTACGTATAGAGAGGACAACACACCTGCAATAGTGAAGCAATAATATACTAGGGAAGTGTATATATCCACATATATGTAGGTATACATCTAACTATATATATATACATGACAACACACCTGAAATAGTGAAGCCAACAATGTACTAGGGAAGTGTATACATTGACAGATATCTCTGTATATATATATGTATGACTATATGTACACACATGCATACTTGACAACACACCTGCATTAGTGAAGCTAACAGTATAGCAGGGAAGTGCATATATTCATACACACGTACGTATATATCTAACTACACTTCATATAGTAAGACTCAAACCATGGTTTGCAGGTGCCTGTATATATATATATATATCTAGCAGAGTGAATAGTGAAGTTTGGAGGCATACCTATGTACATGTATATATATATATGTATGTATATTTAGCAGCCCCTGTATTGTTAACCGTCTAAATATGGTAGAGCAGTATATGTATATGACAACACTCATGACAAGAAAGTGAATAGGGAGGTAGGAAAGTGTATACATATATATTTAAATAGGCTATGACAGCACTATGTTAAAGTCACGTTCCTTACATTTGTAGGGAAGTATATATATATATATATATGTATATGTATGTATGACCAGCACATCACAGTGACAGTGACCAGTGAGGTAGGGAAGTATATATATATATATAATGTGCTTACGTATATGACAGCACTTGTAGTAGTAAACTGCATAGTGAAGTAGGGGAGTAAATACAAATATATATATTGTAAACATATATATCTCTTTCTAGCAACACACGTGAGAATGAAGTCAATAAAATATAGGGAAGTGTACATATATATATATACATTATATATGTATATGCATAAACCTCTCTCTCTTTCTGATAACAGTTGTAATAGCAGAGTGACTAATACTGTAAGGAACGTGTATGTAGACAGCAGCATTTGTAAATGCGAAGCAGATTATCTTAGGGCATGGAGGAAGTATATGTTTTTTGTTCTAGACAACTGGTGGGGCTAGTAGTATATTGAAGACTTGACATATGTATTGAAGAGCGCATATGTTTAGGGTAGTATACTAAAAAATTACTTCTCACTATAAGCAGCACGTGTCACAGTACACAGAGAAAAACGAGACCGACAGGACACATTCATTTTCTTTTTTGCATGCATAGCGACAGCATATATGCGCATGGGAATGATGGTAGTGGTAGTAGTAGTGGTGATAACAGTATCATTCTCTTTGCAGTTACACATGCTTTGATATATACATCCGCTATTTCTACTATATGAGTCACTCTACTAGTACAAGTGCTGTTAGAGGGAGAAATGTACATATATATATATCTATATATATACATGTTTGTACGCTTTCCCATCATATTATAAACTTCACCATCACATATATATATACACATATATACATATATATATGTTTGTACACTTTCCATCATATTGAAAACTTCACCATTACATGGGTTGTGAGATAGATATATATGTATATATATATATATGTTTACGGCTACGTTTCTACATGTGCAAGGGAGGAGCGACACGGGACAACGACTTGCATGCAGATTTAACATGACGTATGTATATTGATAGATTACTAACAGCACGCATAAAGTTACTGCCTCTACCTCTACAATCACCACCACCACCGCCATCAGCAGCAGCAGGTGGTGGTGTGAGCAATTGTGGACGTCATAATGCTGTAGTAGCAGCAACAGCAGCCACGAGCACACGACCTCGAAAGCGATTGCTGATGGAGTAGTACTATACCCGCAGCCAAAAACGCAGCAGCAGCAGCTCGACAACATACTGACAAATGGTTATCGATGATACCTGAACATTCGACAGGGTTATTCTCTAGCAACAACAGCAGCAGCAGCAACGGCAGCACCAACAGCAGCAGCAGTGGGAGGAGCAGCAGCAGCAGACTTGTGCAGCAGCGACAGCAGCGACGCACGTTGGCAGCAGCAGCAGCAGCAATAGCAGCAGTAGTAGCAATAGTAGAAACGTACGCAGGAGTAATATAGTACTGAGCTAGTAGGATTACCAACAGTAAACGCGCAGCAGCAGCATTAATTGTGGTATACAGGATGGCACCAGCAACAGGAGCAGCAGACGTAGGCAACAACAAGAGCAGCAGCAGGACCTACTGGCAGCAGCAGACTAAGCAGCAGCATACGCACAGGCAGCAGCAATAGCTGCAGCGTGTGAGAGTGTCTATTCCTAACACCAGCAATTAGAAGTTGCCAATGACTTTGCAGAACATCTTTTTTACAACACGTATGAGGCTCGCAGGCAGCAATGAAGCACGACAGTTGTATATGCAAACATACATATACATATATATAGATGTGTAAAAATCTACAGTCTATCGACTCATTTCTACTTTCAAGCAACATGCATATAAGACGCAACATTATTCATTCAGAGAATTTATACTAAAGATTACATGCATACCCATACACACAAGCATAAACAAATATGTACATACATATATATATATATAGCCCCCGCGCCGTCGACCGTGTGTACGTCCCTTTTAGGCAGCACTCATGTTGAGCTGTTGTGCATGCATCTGAAGTCCCTCAATTTCAATTCTACTCTCTCATATACATGTAATACACAACAAAAAAGCGGGGTCACCCCGATGATCTTACACTGAAAACATGTATTGAAGAATACACATATACACGTACGCATACAAAAACATATATATATAGTACCTGGACACATACACACACCTTAGGCCTCCATATACTGAGAAATACACACACAAAACACACGAAAAACATACAAATATATATATGATATATCTGAACATATATATATATATATATATATATAGTCTAGACCCCCATTTCTAACACATACACAAGCAAATATATATATATATATATATATATATATATATATATATATATGTATACACATATATAGTACACTTGTATACATATACGTACAGATTAGGCCCCCATATACAGAAAAATACACACATAAAACACATATACATGTACATATATACTATATATATGCACATATATGTAGACAGTATAGGCCCCCATACGTAACACATACACATATATATATATTCATATTCATATAATACACTTGTATACATATATGTACAGATTAGGCCCCCATACACTGACGAATACATGCATACACATGCAAGTATATATAATGTATCTGTACACATGTGGACAGCTTACACCCATATATACAGCACATACACATACAAATATATACATGTATATATATATATGAAACACATGTACGCATATACACAGCTTAAATTTCATCCTCCCTGCTACACATATTCCCTACCATATACTCCTTGTACATGTATATACGTAAAAAGCAAATCTCCCATACCCTCATTCTATATTCCATATACTACATGTTGACGTCTATAACAATATGTGTACATGTATATACATGTATATATATATATATATATATATATGTGTATAGATGTCTAGTATTGTGTGCATATGGTCATCACGACGACCATCAGCACCAGCGCCAGCACCACCGATGGGAGCATCTTTATTATGTCTTCATACTTGCAGGCGACATTCTTTTTTTTTTTTTAAATAGTCTACTACTACTTGCCTTAGGCGCAGTTGCTACAGGAGCTTCTGGACTTTCTGAAGTTTCTGATAACGTCTCCTCGTCAGATTTTCTTCTTCTTCGTCGTCGTCGTCCTCCTCCTCCTCCTTCTCGTGTATGTCTTTCTGTGTCATTACTATCATCTCTTCGCCTCCGTCTCAACCTTCCACTTGAGTCTTCCTCGGTTTCAATAGTCGGCTCGCTTTCCTCGATATGTCGTCCTGATGTCTCTCTTCTTCCTCCTCCTTCTTCTTGACTACGTCTTTGTCTCTCCTCTGCCCCCTCTTGCTGCTGCTGTAGCTGTTGCTGCTGCAGCTGTTGCTGCGTTTGTGGGGAGGAATATGCATCAGTTTGTTGTGTGCTTCCTCTTGTTCTTCTTCTTCTTCCCTCACAGGCAACTCTTGCGATTCGCATAGCAGCATCAACATCTATGAAGCCTGGCACAACGCCAAACTCGAGTAGCATCTGGATAAATACACCGAGAGATACCCAAGCATTTTCAATGATATATTCTTCTTCCACAACAGCTGTTCCTTCATCCCCTTGCACTGGGGGTTCCAATCTTGCATCTCTTCCTTCTTGTGCACTTTCTTTCTCTTTCTGAACGCCCTTCAGGATCATTTCCTTGAGTGAAGGTGGTGGCTTTTTTTCTGATGCATCCTCAATAGAGGCTTTCTTCTGAAAAACAGGAGAAGATGATTTCTGTGCCAGTGCTGCTGTTGGTGCTGCTTTCGCTCTTGCTGCTGGTGCTACGGTGCTTTCTTGTGTAGGACTCTGGCCTGGTCTGGGTGTTACTGGCAATACCTCCTCGTCGTCCTCTGCAGACGTCAATTTCCTTGCACACTGCCTTACACGCACACTCGGTGACGTAATGCTGAACGGAACACGAGAACTTCTTCTTTTTTCTCCATCGTGACTCATATCTATGTTTCCAGTTGAAAGAACTCTCGATTGCCGGTCTCGCTCTCCGGCGGCTCCTGGCGCCTTCGGCGCTCCAGTTGGTGTTGCTCCTGCTGTTGCACCTGCGCCTGCGCCTGTTGCTGTTTCTGCTGCTGCAGCAGCTGCTGCAGCGAGGGATGTGGGGAAGACAGTAAGTTTGCGATAACGACTCAAGGACGGCTGCATAGAGAGCTCACTGTAGAAAGCAAAAAGGTGTTGCATGGGCTCTAGCCGTAGTAGTGAGAATACCTCATAGGGCAGGCTTTCCTTCGAATACTCGAGCAAGCCACACAGAGGCTGCCGTGTACTACTACTAGTAGGGTCTCCATCTGCATCTTTCGCTGCATGCATTGGGGGGGTGGGCAGCATGGGTGAGTAGGAAACGCGAAAGTCAACAGTGCCAAACAAATTTTCATAGAGAGGAAGGAAGTACCGATCGCAGAAATAATAAAATGCAGAAAGACGTGAGGGATGCTTTTCCTGAAGATACGCTGCTGGGTCTTCCCCTCGTGACAAACTCTCCCGACATATCTGAATTACAAACGACACCGTCACACACACACACACACACACACACACACACACACCACCGTGTTATACACATATATATATATACGTATATAGATGTGTCTATAGGTATGTATACATGTGTATTCATATTATGTATACATACTCCCTTACACAGACACAGACACAGAGAGAGAAACAAACAAATTAGATCTCCCACACAAACTGACATACGGACATCACCCAGAGAGAGACCACACACACACCACCCAAATATATATATATATATATATATATTTATATAGGTGTATATATAGGTATGTATACATGTGTGTATATATATGTATATATATATACATATATATATATATACCACACACTACATACACAGGGCCACCCGCATATATACGGCAGACGAACAGAGAAATTACACACACACACACATACACATATATATATATATATATACACGAAGAAACGAACATACACTACCCATAGAGATACATACGCGCACACACACACACATATATACACTACTCACACACACCAGAGAGAGACAGAGAGCGACGTGTATTGACAGACTTGAGATCCGGTTAAATCCTGCCGACCGGCTCAACTAGACCTTCTTACATGCAGCAGAAAGCGATATAAAAATGTACGATTCACACATGTGTATATATACAGACATGTACATATATGTACGTTTGCATGTGCATGTATATGTATGTATATGTATATGTGTATGTACATGTGTATGTATAGGTGTATGTACATGTGTATGTAGGTATGTAATGTGTGCATGTATGTATGTATGTATGTACGGCGTAGCCTCCCTCTGTGTGTGTGTGTGTGTGTGAGTGTGTCAGTATGCGTGCGATGTTTACGGTACGTGTGGGTCGGTGTGTGTACGTGTACATGTGTGTGTATCCGCCTGTCAGTATGAACGCATATCCTACCATGCGTATGTGTATGTGTGTGGCCTGTGTAAGTATATATATGCGTACATGTGTGTGTGTGTGTGTCCTCCGTCGTGTACATGTGAATATGTGAAAGAATTGTGAGACTCACTGCATGCAGAAGGTCCAGATACGCGAGCTCTCGAAGACAAGGAAGCCAAAGGAAGAGAGGTACAACACGGAGAAATCCTTCTTCGCGTACGCGGCCAGTGTATGGCTCCACGCTGAATTTTTCAAAAAGTGTTTGAAGCTGCTAGAGAATTACACAAAAGTCAAATACACATACCAAAGTACATCCATACATACATACATAAAAACTAACATACACGCATACATACGTACCAACATACGTACATACATACTTACATAGATACATACATACGTACATACGTACACACATTCATACTTACCCACATACATACGTACATACACACGTACACACATACGTACGTACATACATACATACGTACATACATACACCTACACATATATATATATATACAAAAATATGTGCATGCACACAACGTATACATAGTCTTCACCTGTTTATACGTGAACGCATGCCTATATGTATATATATTTACGTATGTATGTACGTACGTACACGTATACATATATATATATTTATGTACATGGTTGGTGCGACGAAAACATTTGTACGCATTCGTATGCGATGCTTCTGAGGCGTGGCGGTAGCCGTTTGGTGAACGGACATGTGAGAGGTGTTTCTCGTCGATCCTTTCCATTTGGTAGGTGCAGCAGTAGAGCGTGAGTTCTTGTGCGCCCAGAAAAAAAGATGAGTATGTAATTGTTGGAAACATAGAGGTGAAACCGTGTCTTTGGAACAGGCGAGATGGAACTTATCTGAAAAGGAAGAAGAAGAGAAAGCAACAGCACGATGCTTGTAAATAAATAAATTTACAACACAAACACACACATACATACACATAAAACATAGATACACACATACTCAGAAACACATACACATACACACGTATGCACACATATTCATACACACATACACAGATACACACACACACAGACATATCTACGTGCACGTAAGCACGTACACACACATATGCACTTATACGTACATAGACGTTCACACACACACACACACACACACAGATATATACATACATACATACATACATACATACATACATACATACATACATACATACAAAGACATACACAGACCTACACACACGCACACACATGTACACGTATACATACATATACAGACACACATACACACACATACACGTACACCCACGTACACATACATACACGTGCACGTACATACACATACACACGCACACACGTATACACGTATACATACATATACAGACACACATACACACACATACACGTACACCCACGTACACCATACATACACGTGCACGTACATACACATACACACGCACACACGTATACACGTATACATAACATATACAGACACACATACACACACATACACGTACAACCCACGTACACATACATACACGTGCACGTACATACACATACACACGCACACACGTATACACGTATACATACATATACAGACACACATACACACACATACACGTACACCCACGTACACATACATACACGTGTACGTACATACACATACACACGCACACACGTATACACGTATACATACATATACAGACACACATACACACACATACACGTACACCCCACGTACACATACATACACGTGCACGTACATACACATACACACGCACACACGTATACACGTATACATACATATACAGACACACATACACACACATACACGTACACCCACGTACACATACATACACGTGCACGTACATACACATACACACGCACACACGTATACACGTATACATACATATACAGACACACATACACACACATACACGTACACCCACGTACACATACATACACGTGCACGTACATACACATACACACGCACACACGTATACACGTATACATACATATACAGACACACATACACACACATACACAGTACACCCACGTACACATACATACACGTGCACGTACATACACATACACACGCACACACGTATACACGTATACATACATATACAGACACACATACACACACATACACGTACACCCACGTACACATACATACACGTGCACGTACATACACATACACACACACACACGTATACACGTATACATACATATACAGACACACATACACATACATACACGCGCACGTACATACACATACATACACACACACACACACACAAAAAGAAGACTCACACACACATTACATCCACATACATATACACCGTAGTACGTACATGTACATATTAAACATGCATACGTCCACATGTACCCCGACATCCACACACACTCGGCTACGTGGAGATATATATACATATATGTAAATATGCTCGCATATACAGACATATGCATACATGCACATGCATATACATATACACACACGTACATATACATATATATACATACATACTAGCGCTAACCATACAGCGTATATCATATATATATATATATATGTCTACATACATACTAACTGGATACAGGAAAGAGATAAGACTATGACACATGCATACTGGACAGGAATGTATGCATACGTATATAGGCAAGCCTACCATTAGATCAAATGCATTATATTATACATATATATACATATAACACGTGTGTTATACATTTATACATACACATATATATATATATATATATATTTATAAACACATATCACATATGCATTACATATGCCCCATATACATATATACATACATGTATATACATCTATACATACATATATGTATATATATATATATATTAACACATATCACATCTACTATAGTATACCTCTAATGGATCGGCGAGAAGATCTTTTTCAAGGCGAGCATCACAACAGAAGCGAATGAAAGACCCTTGAGGTAGACCGACGGGGAGTCCTTCGTTCTCCAAATTTTTGACAGCGGCAGGTGGAACTTTAGCGTAGTGCATGAATACTTCTGAGAGGCAGTGTTTCAGTCTAAGACAATATACCATACAGAAAATCAGACACAAAAAGGATACACACACACACACACTCTCATATATACACCCACATACATCCCCAGATACTTACATGGGAAAACACATATATATATATATATATATGTGTATACATATATAAATATACAATCAAATTAGTATACGTATATACATATATATATATATATCTGCAGTTATGTAGTCTGACAGCAAATCATGTAGTAGCGCAAAGACAAACAGATCAGCAAATACACACGCACATACCCGCACACCTGTGCACTTACACGGAGACGTATATATCTGGCGACATACATATATAAATATATATATATATATATGTATAGTTGTATGTAGTTATATACGTATGTTTTACGCACGCTCTCTCTCTCTATATATAGACATACCTGCAGTGTTTTAATATGACAATGAAACAAAAGCTGCTTAGACAGAAATACACACACACACACACGCATAGACCCTAACACCTAGACACTGACACGCAGAGACATATACATGCATATATACATATATATATTTATATATACATATATTTGTTATATACATATATATGTATATTACACATATTACTAGAGGAAGGAATTCATACACGGATTGACAGACAGAGAGAGACGTTGAGAGAAGGAGAAGGAGATGTGGCCTACACAACGCACGGGAAGGAGCAGCACATATATATACACACACATATACATATATGTATATATATATATGTAGATATACATGTATATATAATGGCAGTAGCCGCGCAGAGAAAGAATAAAAAAGTGACATTAGTAGGAAAATGCACCAGGATAGTAGCAGCAACAGCACAGGTAGTAGCGGCAGCAGCAGCTCTAACCACAAGAGCACCAGGAAAAGCAACAGGCAGCAACAGTAGGAATAGTAGCAGTAGCAGCAGCAGCAGGAACAGTAGTGGCAGCAGCAGAATCAGTAACAGCAGTAGCAACAAGAGTACCAGAAGAAGCAACAGCAGCAGCAGTACGAGCCGCAACACCAGCAGGAGTAGTAGCGGCATCACAAACAGTAGTCGCAGCAGCAGCAACAGTAGCAGCAGTAGGACACCCAGCAGTAGCAGTGGCAGCAGCAGCTGGTGTACCTGGAGTAGCAGCACCCCCAATAGCAGCAGACGCAGCAGCAACACAAGAATGAAGAGGACCAGCAGTAGGAGGAGCACTAGCAACAGCAGCAGGGAATGCAGTAGCAGCAACAGTAGTAGCAAGAGCACCAAGGGGCTTCACACATCCTTAAGAAGAAGCAGCAGCAATAGCTCCTGGATCGTCAGCAAGAGAATTACACAAAGCAGCAAGAGCTACAGGAAGAGAAGGAGGAAGTGCAGCACAAGTAGTACAGACAGAAGAACCAGGACTGCAGCAGAAGAAGGAGAATACGGCATGACTAATGAATACACGACATCCAACAGCAGCAGGAGCAGTGGCATGCACCATGAGCACAACTCAAAGTTCTTAGAGAAACAGCACCAGCAGCAGCAGGTGCTGCTACTCAGCAGTAATTCCCTTCAAAGCAAATACTGTCGACAACGTTTTATGCGCGAGTGACACTACTAGCGCGAGGGGGCAACATAAGTGGCAGCCACGTGCTGCTGCTGCAGCAGCAGCACCACAGCAGCAGCAGCGACAGCAGTAGCCGCAGAAGCAGCTGCAGCGGCGGACAGGAGAACTCGCCGGTTTCCGACAACAACCGGCGAAACATCCCTCCCGGCCTGCACGTACGTTCACGAAGAAGCAACAAGTATGACCTCTGAAGATTACTGCATCATTCCTTCTCACATTCTGTGTAAGTTCACGTGTGTACGTGTATGTGCGTGTAAGTGGGTGTGCCTCTCTCTATACACATACATGTATGTATGTCTCTATACCAGTCCTGTAGCAATGTGTGTATGTGTCTGTATCTGTGTGTCTGTCTGTGTGCGTGTGTGTGCGTGTGTGTGAGTAGTGATCTCTCCGTCTATATATACCTGCAAAGTAGTAGTATAGTGTGTCTGTACTCTCTCTACACATATATACATATAGGGCTGCGTAGAAGCCATCCTGAGTAAACACTGTCGTACAGTGTTGTATGAGCACTCCCTCTACAAAATATAGGGCTGGGTAGAAGCAGTGTAGGTAGGTGTGTGTGTGCGTGTGTGTGCGAGTACCCTCTATAATATGTAGGGCTGCGCAGAAGTTTTAGTACAGTGTGTGTCTGTCTCTGTGTGTGTCTGTGTGTGTGTGTGAGCAGCCTCTCTATCCCTAGGGATGCACAGAAGTAGTGCAGTGTATAAGTACTTTCCGCTCTCTCTCCCTCTATACATATACAGGTGGTGTATGCAAGTAGTACAGTATGTACGGACTCTCTTACTCTCCTTCTGTATATATATACATATATATAGGGGTGTATGCAAGTAGTACAGTATGTACGTACTCTTTTACTCTCCTCTATATATATATATATACATATATACAGGGGTGTATGCAAGTAGTACAGTATGTACGGACTCTCTTACTCTCCTTCTGTATATATATACATATATATAGGGGTGTATGCAAGTAGTACAGTATGTACGTACTCTTTTACTCTCCTTATATATAATATAATATACATATATACAGGGGTGTATGCAAGTAGTACAGTATGTACGGACTCTCTTACTCTCCTTCTGTATATATATACATATATATAGGGGTGTATGCAAGTAGTACAGTATGTACGTACTCTTTTACTCTCCTTATATATATATATATATATATACAGGGGTGTATGCAAGTAGTACAGTATGTACGGACTCTCTTACTCTCCTTCTGTATATATATACATATATACAGGGGTGTATGCAAGTAGTACAGTATGTACGGACTCTCTTACTCTCCTTATATATGTATATACATCTATATATATGTATATTATATATAGGGCTGCATGGAGGTATTACATTGTATAAGTACTCTCTCTCTCTAGACATATATATATATGTAATAGGGCTGCGTTGAATTAGTACAGTGTGTACGTACCCTCTTTCTCTCTCTCTCTCTCCCTCTCTCTCTATCTATATCTATATATATATAGGGGCTTCATGGAAGTAGTGCAGTTTGTAAGTACTTTCTCTCTCTCCATTTATATATATATATATAAATATATATCAGGCTGCATAGAAGTAGTAGAGTACAGCCGCACCTACCGTGGACAATTTTTTAGAAGACGTTTGATTGTTGTGTGAATGTCGTATACGTTGCATGAGCGCCACGACTTCTGCAGAAATGAGTTCACGCGCAAACCGCCCAAAGAACAGACAAGGCACAACGGACAAATGCAACAAATGCAACAAGTAGATTATTATTGCTACACAGACAACTACATCTACACAACACACACATATATACACATACACACGCACGTACATACACAAACGCACACAAGCAAACACATACATACACACAGAAGACCAACAATAAGAGATTACAGCCCCTCCCTCCCCAACATACATTTACCTACCTCCACACAGTCACAAATATATATATACATATATATATGTATATACATTTATACACATATTATATATATATATATATATATCAATCTTCACACACAAAATAGACACTACACAAGTGCAGCCACCGTTTCTTCGTAGAAATATTTCCTCAAACACAGACACACAGACACAGACAATCACACAGACAGACACACAGACACAGACAATCACACAGACAGACACACAGACAGTCACACAGACAGACACACACAGACAGTCACACAGACAGTCACACAGACAGACACACATACAGTCACACAGACAGTCACATAGACAGACACACAGGCAGACACACAGACAGTCACACACACAGTCACACAGACAGAGAGACACAGAGAAATACATAGAGAAACTCAATGGTTATAAAATGCAGCTCGCGGCTCCCTAGACGAAGAAACTCCAGCCCTGGAACACATACATATATATATGTACCCGAGTTTTACGAAGAAATGGCGGAAACAGGAGATACATATTTCTCAAACTAAACATAGAGATAAGAAGGTGACATATGTAGAGACAAAAAAGAGGTACATATACATACCTACTATTCGACCGGCCCCACGCATAGCACATATCGTGTGAAAGAAGAGAAAGGAAAAAAGAAGTATGTTCCTTTCAAGTTGTTTCCACTGCTGCAACATCACGTATGCACACACAGACACACACATATACGCGCACCGTTATTTTATCGAGAAATTCCTTTCTGTTTGAGTGTGTGCTTCTTTACTTCCTCGTTCCCGCAGAGACAACAACCCATACACACACACACATACAAATATACGTGCAGATGTATAATATCAGGGAAGGAATTGTTGTTTTGAACGTCTGCTCCTGCCTACGAGTATAGATTAGAAAAAAGCTTCCGTTTCAGAAAGTGTGTTTTTGGTGCGTCGGTCGTGTCTGTCGCTGTGTAGGTGAGCAAACACCACACATACGCATACATATCATACATGCACATAACATACATAGTAAAAAAAGCTATTTCTCTTTGTTGTGGAAGCGTGGTGTTCTCTATTCCAATTCGAAAGAAAAACCATCAAAAGACAAACACGTGTGTGCGCACGGCACTGAAGAAGAAGAAAAAATGCGTAGTAATTCGCATGTGGTGTTCGTTCTTGATTTACTAGTAATAGTGCATACACAACTATGTTTGGATGACGCATACGGAAGTATACTATATTTCTTACGATATTTTCATCTCTCTTACGAGTGTGTATCTCACATACACACACACATTTCCTCAACGCATATGTTCTGCTGTGAATTCTACTTCTTTGACTGTGTTGATGCTTTCCACATTACCTTCACTGCAGAGACAACATCAGAAACCGACGTCACATTGCGACCGGTTGCACGTGCCACAATTAGCGGCCCAAAAATTCCTTCACGCAGTGACAGCGCATCCTCTGTCTGGACACCTGAAAAAACAGCGTGCATATGAACAACGCCTGCAGCGTCTGTACACTTGAAAAACGAGAGTGCAAATGACAGCGCCCCCAGTGTATTTACACCTGAAACCAGCGTACAGATGACTATGCATTCTCTGTCTGTACACCTGGAAGAGGAGTGTTTGAATGACAGCGCATCGTGTGTCTGTACGCAGTAACACATAGCTAAGAAAGATGAAACGTCCTGAGAAAAGAGAACAGGGAGGGGCGGTAGAGAGAGGGTATTACCACAAGAGAGCTGAGAAGGAAACAGAGATAAAGGAAAAAATATATTCGTCTCTCGATGAGACCGAATACGATAAGGAGAACAAGTTGAAACGAGTGAAGCATATACTGAAATGGAGGAGTAGAACGTTGAAGAAAGACATGGAGATATAAACGAATAACATACAGTCGGAGGAGGGCACGACGAGAGAGACTGATAGAATTTGAGTATGAAGATAGTAACGAAGGCCACAAAATGAAGATACAAGAAATAAAGTCAAGGACTATACACTCACAGCTGGATAGAAAGAAAGAGAAGGTAAAAAAGGAGGGAGTAGGCAAAAGATAGATGGAAGACGTCTCGTAAACGAAGGCGAAAAGGTCATTAAGAGAGAGAAAAAAAAAGCAAGCAGACGGGTAGACGGGACGATTACAAAGAGAGAGAGAGAGGCTGATACAGAAACTGGTATAAAATAAAGAGCCTTTAAAGTTAAATGGAAAGAGAAGGTAGGCAAAGCAAATGTGAAGTAAGCTGAATCAGGTATGCAACTGAAAAATGAAAATGAGGGAGGAAGAAAAAAAAAGCTTCACATCGACTCATGTGTATACCCTACCAAGTGAAATTAAAATACGAGGACACAATGCGTATGAGAAATGCGCAGTACTAAAGCACAGATAGACATACATACATATACATATACGTATATAGATAGATATACACATATATAGAGAAGGAGAGAGCAATAACACCCCTCTTCTCCCAAACGCGTGGAAACATCGATTCACAACTTTCATATTGAGGCCCTAAACAGCGGAAACAAAAGTGTCTCCTCCGTGTGTATGTGCGTTGACGACTGCATGTATGGAAGTCTGCATGGATGCGTGGCGGCTACACGCATGGTGGTGCGCATGTGTGCTTGTTTGCATGCATGAGAGAGAGGCGCTGAGATGGAGAGAAGCAGAGAGCAAGCAAACAAAAGTACCAAATGCAAAGAGAGAGAGATAGCAGCAACAGAGAAATGGTTATGTCTCTCTTTCTCTTTCTTTCACTTTCCCTCTCACTCTCCCTCTTCCTCTTTCTCTCTCTCTCTCCCCTTCTCTTTCTCTTTTTCTTTCTCCTCCTTTTCTCTGTGAAATTCATATCTGACCTTTCTGACGGCGAGTAACGACGAGTTCTCTCAATTTCTTCGAGATCGAGAGGTTTGACTTGTTGTCGCGGTCTCCGCATATTCTTGCTGCTTATCTTTCAGACGTTTTTTCTTTCTCCTCGAGGGCAGCCTCAATCTCTGCACACCTTTCTTCTTTTGCTTTTGTCAAGTGAGCTAGTCTTTGTAGCTCCAGCTCTTCAATCAGACATTCGTTTATTTCATCGAAAATATCCGCAAGTCGATAGCGATGGAGGCGGCGAAGTTCCTCCCTATCGAGCCATCCAGCCACACACAGAAAAACATAAAAAAAACATCAAGAAAACTACAGAGCTGCAGAGACCGGAGCTGCAGCAGCCGGAGCTGCAGAAGTCGCAGTAGCAGCAGTGGTGATACTATTACGAGGAGGAGCATGTAACTGGCGTTCTTCTTTTGATCAGCCCCGTCAGCAGCACCACCACCCCCCCACCCCCATCAGCAGCAGCAACACCAGCAGGGTTCGTAGTAAAACTTGTAGCAGCGAGAGCAGAAGCCACAGCAGCACAAACAGCGGAAATTGCAAGATTAGAAGAAGAAGAGAAAGAGGAAGCAGGAGCAGCAGCAGCAGTAGTAGTAGAATATTTGCCACCACCATCAGCAGTAAAAACCGCGGCAGCCGCCAGAGCAACAGCAGCACCACCACCTGCTGCAGCAGTATACCCATACATATGTACATACATACATACATACATACGTTGGTTCAGTACTCAGCTCTGCCATATCAGATCTTTGAATACATATATATATATGTACGCATATACATAATATATATATGGTATACAAATAGTATACATGTATTCATGTATACAAATGGATAGACAGAAAATAGGTACACCTGTACATATATTATTGTGTCCTTGTACGCTGCGGATATGTCGCTGCAGGGGTTTCCGGTAGTCTGAGAAGTGTTTCTCTCTATCTCTCTCTCTCTCCCTCGTTGCCCGTCCCTACAGTCAAAGAGAATCACTTATGTGTGTGTGTTCGTCTGTCTGTTTTGAGTTCCTCTCTGCCGTTTCTTCTGCTTCATCCTGCTTCCACAGGTAGTAGTATATACGTATGTATGCATGCATGCATGATATGTATCTGTGTACGTATGTACGTACGTACGTGGTCTGAATCATATATAATAGTTACTGGTAATAGGATACTGTCCTCGCACTCTATTCTGTTGTGTTCTTGTTGCTGTTTCACAAGTCTTTTGCTGCTACTGCTGATGTGCATGCTGCTGTTCCTGTTAATTGTGTTGTATGCTAGTGTTGCTGCTGCACACGCCGCTGCTGCTGTTGCTGTGCACGTATCATACCGTGTATATACTGTGAGTAATTAAGATCTGTTATCAATAGTAGTAGTCATAGTAACACGTAATACAAAGATATAGAAAACCCCTGCTGCTATCCATGATGTGCATGCTATGGCTAATCTTAGTGTTATGTAATCATACATTATATTGCCGACACATACGCTGCCCCCGCTGCTGTTGCTGCTGCTGCTGTTGCTGCTGCTGCTGTTGCTGCTGCTGTTGCTGTTGCGATGTTGCTGCCGCTATTGCTGCTTGCTGCCCGCTATTGCTGTCGCTGCCGCTATCGCTGTTGCCTGCTGCTATTGCTGTTGCTGCTGCTCTTGCCGTTGCTGCTGCTCTTGCTGTTGCTGCTAATGGCCCTGTTGCCATGTTCTGCACATGCTGAAGCTGTCATGCATGCCGCTGCTTCGCTGTAGCTGTGCATGCTGTTACTCTTTCTATGGCTGCCATGCATGCCGCTATTGTTGTGTCTGCATGCTGCTGTAGTGTTGCTATTCATGCTGCTGCTAGCTTCGTTAGTACAAATGCTGCGTCTGATGCTGCAACCGCTGTTGTTGTTGTTGTTGCATCCTGCTGCTGTTACACAAGTTACTGCTATTGCTAGGCCTGCTGCTACTAGTAGACGTGCTGTTGCAGCTGCTATGCATGCTGCCACTGTTACTAGACATGCTACTATCCTTAAGGAGAGGCTACTGCTGCTTTGCACGCTATTGCACAGAGGACAACCTACTACTGCATGCTGCTACTGCTGTGCATGCTACCCTCTTTGAAACACATGCTACTACTACTGCTGCTATGCATGCTGCTACTGCTATGCGTGCTACTGTCTTCAAAAAGATGCTAGAGCTGCTCTTCATACCGCCACCGCAATGCATGCTATTTCACTGTCTAAACATAGTACTCCTCATAAGCATGCTGCTTACGCTATGCATGCTGCTGTTGCTGCTATGCATGCTGTTACTGCTATAAAAGCTACAGCTGCCTTCAGACACGTGCTACTGCTGCTGCTATGCACGCTGCTACTGTCATGCATGCAGCTGCCCTTAAACACATGCTACTGCTGCTCTTCATGCTGCTACAAAAAAGCATGCTACTACACCCTCTACACATAGCACTGCTATGCGCGCTGCTCCTACTAGTGCCGCATGCACGTGTGACTGCTGCTATGCATGCAACTGCTACTCGGGTTAGTTGTTTTGGCCGCAACATGTGAGACGGGTGGAACTGAAGAAGAGGAAGAGGGAATGATGGATGGCATCACATCCCAAAAGCAACACATAAAATCGCGCAACAAAAGAAATGAGAAAGCTGCAGACAGAAATATATGCAGCAGGTTGAATCAGCTGAAGAGCATGTACAAATGTGTGAGCAACAGAGTGCAATGTGGCAGCAGCAGCAGCAGCGGCAGCTGGTGATGAGCGCCACCAGCAGCAGCAGAACAGTAATTAGTAGCAGCTGCAGCGGCAGGACAGTAATAAGCAGCAGCAGCAGCAGCAGCGGCAGACAGTAATAAGCAGCAGCAGCAGCGGCAGCGGCAGAGAGTAATTAGCAGCAGCAGCAGATAGTAATTAGCAGCAGCAGCAGCAGCAGATGGTGATGAGTACCAGCAGGAGGAGCGGCAGACAGCAGGAGCAGTAGTAGAACTAGATATGGGACACCAGATAGATATATCTACGCAGCAGTGAGGTTGTATTTTATTGACATAAGGGTGTTGTTTGCATACCCAATCTTTTTGTAGATTTGTAATAGATCCTCGAAGTCTGCGAATGTTTTTCCTTCAAGGCTCCGCACAAGACGTATAAATTTCTTGTGTAATCACGTGCAGCATTTGTGCATATTGATTTCGTAGTAATAATGCCAAAGGCATGATGTTTTCCTGCAGCAGTCGCTCTCGATACCGTTGCTCCGCAAGCAGCAACACACTCGACGTCTGGCACTTCTGCAGCTGCTGGGACAGTGTCGTGGAAAACCGTTTGATGACTGACTCTCGTGCTGCATGTGTTCTCGTTATTTTGTGCAGTACATCCCTGGCCCCAACACGCAAAGCACATCCATACACATGTGGTATTTATATGTGTGTGTGTATGTGTTTGTAGGTATCTATGTGTATGCACACATGAAAATCAACTT
>NW_026698911.1:0-24277 GCF_030435755.1 Ochotona princeps | reverse complement strand
TCTCGGCTGATCCTTCTTCAATATGCCCTTCACCAACATGCAGTGTTTCCTTGATTGAATTAGCTCTCACACCAATATTTGCGTCTAGAGCCTTTGCATTGAGGGCTATCTGAAAACGGCTGTGGCGCTGAAGTTGCCTGTGAATGTGGAGTTTGTGGCATGTGAAATCCGCATGTGGAGCATTCGTTTGTGTGGGATGCTGACCAAGCTTCATTTCAGTCCTAGGCACACATAGAGCACTAAGCATAGAGTGTGAAAACTGAGTTTCCTTGAGAGCTGCTTGGAAGCCTGATGGTGTGTGAAGTTAGTGAGCCAAATGGAGTTGTTCTCCCACAAGAACCACTCGGCTGATCCTTCTTCAATATGCCCTTCACCAACATGCAGTGTTTCCTTGATTGAATTAGCTCTCACACCAATATTTGCGTCTAGAGCCTTTGCATTGAGGGCTATCTGAAAACGGCTGTGGCGCTGAAGTTGCCTGTGAATGTGGAGTTGGTGGCATGTGAAACCCGCATGTGGAGCATTCGTTTGTGTGGGATGCTCTACCAGGTTCATTCCTAGATAATGCACTCAAAGGGCACTAAGCAGAGAGTGTGAAAACTGACTTTCCTTGAGAGCTGCTTGGAAGCCTGATGGTGTGTGAAGTTAGTGAGCCAGATGGAGTTGTTCTCCCACAAGAACCACTTCGCTGATCCTTCTTCAATATGCCCTTCACCAACATGCAGTGTTTCCTTGATTGAATTATCTCTCACACCAATATTTGCGTCTAGAGCCTTTGCATTGAGGGCTATCTGAAAACGGCTGTGGCGCTGAAGTTGCCTGTGAATGTGGAGTTGGTGGCATGTGAAACCCGCATGTGGAGCATTCGTTTGTGTGGGATGCTCTACCAGGTTCATTTCAGTCCTAGCCATACAAAGGGCACTAAGCATAGAGTGTGAAAACGGAGTTTCCTTGAGAGCTGCTTGGAAGCCTGATGGTGTGTGAAGTTAGTGAGCGAAATGGAGTTGTTCTCCCACAAGAACCACTCGGCTGATCCTTCTTCAATATGCCCTTCACCAACATGCAGTGTTTCCTTGATTGAATTAGCTCTCACACCAATATTTGCGTCTACAGCCTTTGCATTGAGGGCTATCTGAAAACGGCTGTGGCGCTGAAGTTGCCTGTGAATGTGGAGTTTGTGGCATGTGAAATCCGCATGTGGAGCATTCGTTTGTGTGGGATGCTGACCAAGCTTTCATATTCAGTCCTAGGCACACATAGAGCACTAAGCATAGAGTGTGAAAACTGAGTTTCCTTGAGAGCTGCTTGGAAGCCTGATGGTGTGTGAAGTTAGTGAGCCAAATGGAGTTGTTCTCCCACAAGAACCACTCGGCTGATCCTTCTTCAATATGCCCTTCACCAACATGCAGTGTTTCCTTGATTGAATTAGCTCTCACACCAATATTTGCGTCTAGAGCCTTTGCATTGAGGGCTATCTGAAAACGGCTGTGGCGCTGAAGTTGCCTGTGAATGTGGAGTTGGTGGCATGTGAAACCCGCATGTGGAGCATTCGTTTGTGTGGGATGCTCTACCAGGTTCATTTCAGTCCTAGCCATACAAAGGGCACTAAGCATAGAGTGTGAAAACGGAGTTTCCTTGAGAGCTGCTTGGAAGCCTGATGGTGTGTGAAGTTAGTGAGCCAAATGGAGTTGTTCTCCCACAAGAACCACTCGGCTGATCCTTCTTCAATATGCCCTTCACCAACATGCAGTGTTTCCTTGATTGAATTAGCTCTCACACCAATATTTGCGTCCAGAGCCTTTGCATTGAGAGCTATCTGAAAACGGCTGTGGCGCTGAAGTTGCCTGTGAATGTGGAGTTTGTGGCATGTGAAATCCGCATGTGGAGCATTCGTTTGTGTGGGATGCTGACCAAGCTTCATTTCAGTCCTAGGCACACATAGAGCACTAAGCATAGAGTGTGAAAACTGAGTTTCCTTGAGAGCTGCTTGGAAGCCTGATGGTGTGTGAAGTTAGTGAGCCAAATGGAGTTGTTCTGCCACAAGAACCACTCGGCTGATCCTTCTTCAATATGCCCTTCACCAACATGCAGTGTTTCCTTGATTGAATTAGCTCTCACACCAATATTTGCGTCTAGAGCCTTTGCATTGAGGGCTATCTGAAAACGGCAGTGGCGCTGAAGTTGCCTGTGAATGTGGAGTTGGTGGCATGTGAAACCCGCATGTGGAACATTCGTTTGTGTGGGATGCTCTACCAGGTTCATTCCTAGATAATGCACTCAAAGGGCACTAAGCAGAGAGTGTGAAAACTGACTTTCCTTGAGAGCTGCTTGGAAGCCTGATGGTGTGTCAAGTTAGTGAGCCAGATGGAGTTGTTCTCCCACAAGAACCACTTCGCTGATCCTTCTTCAATATGCCCTTCACCAACATGCAGTGTTTCCTTGATTGAATTAGCTCTCACACCAATATTTGCGTCTAGAGCCTTTGCATTGAGGGCTATCTGAAAACGGCTGTGGCGCTGAAGTTGCCTGTGAATGTGGAGTTGGTGGCATGTGAAACCCGCATGTGGAACATTCGTTTGTGTGGGATGCTCTACCAGGTTCATTCCTAGATAATGCACTCAAAGGGCACTAAGCATAGAGTGTGAAAACTGAGTTTCCTTGAGAGCTGCTTGGAAGCCTGATGGTGTGTGAAGTTAGTGAGCCAAATGGAGTTGTTCTCCCACAAGGACCACTCGGCTGATCCTTCTTCAATATGCCCTTCACCAACATGCAGTGTTTCCTTGATTGAATTAGCTCTCACACCAATATTTGCGTCTAGAGCCTTTGCATTGAGGGCTATCTGAAAACGGCTGTGGCGCTGAAGTTGCCTGAGAATGTGGAGTTGGTGGCATGTGAAACCCGCATGTGGAGCATTCGTTTGCGTGGGATGCTGACCAAGCTTCATTTCAGTCCTAGGCACACATAGAGCACTAAGCATAGAGTGTGAAAACTGAGTTTCCTTGAGAGCTGCTTGGAAGCCTGATGGTGTGTGAAGTTAGTGAGCCAAATGGAGTTGTTCTCCCACAAGAACCACTCGGCTGATCCTTCTTCAATATGCCCTTCACCAACATGCAGTGTTTCCTTGATTGAATTAGCTCTCACACCAATATTTGCGTCTAGAGCCTTTGCATTGAGGGCTATCTGAAAACGGCTGTGGCGCTGAAGTTGCCTGTGAATGTGGAGTTGGTGGCATGTGAAACCCGCATGTGGAGCATTCGTTTGTGTGGGATGCTCTACCAGGTTCATTCCTAGATAATGCACTCAAAGGGCACTAAGCAGAGAGTGTGAAAACTGACTTTCCTTGAGAGCTGCTTGGAAGCCTGATGGTGTGTGAAGTTAGTGAGCCAGATGGAGTTGTTCTCCCACAAGAACCACTTCGCTGATCCTTCTTCAATATGCCCTTCACCAACATGCAGTGTTTCCTTGATTGAATTAGCTCTCACACCAATATTTGCGTCTAGAGCCTTTGCATTGAGGGCTATCTGAAAACGGCTGTGGCGCTGAAGTTGCCTGTGAATGTGGAGTTGGTGGCATGTGAAACCCGCATGTGGAACATTCGTTTGTGTGGGATGCTCTACCAGGTTCATTCCTAGATAATGCACTCAAAGGGCACTAAGCATAGAGTGTGAAAACTGAGTTTCCTTGAGAGCTGCTTGGAAGCCTGATGGTGTGTGAAGTTAGTGAGCCAAATGGAGTTGTTCTCCCACAAGGACCACTTCGCTGATCCTTCTTCAATATGCCCTTCACCAACATGCAGTGTTTCCTTGATTGAATTAGCTCTCACACCAATATTTGCATCTAGAGCCTTTGCATTGAGGGCTATCTGAAAACGGCTGTGGCACTGAAGTTGCCTGTGAATGTGGAGTTGGTGGCATGTGAAACCCGCATGTGGAGCATTCGTTTGTGTGGGATGCTCTACCAGGTTCATTCCTAGAAAATTCACTCAAAGGGCACTGAGCATAGAGTGTGAAAACTGAGTTTCCTTGAGAGCTGCTTGGAAGCCTGATGGTGTGTGAATTTAGTGAGCCAAATGGAGTTGTTCTCCCACAAGAACCACTTCGCTGATCCTTCTTCAATATGCCCTTCACCAACATGCAGTGTTTCCTTGATTGAATTAGCTCTCACACCAATATTTGCGTCTAGAGCCTTTGCATTGAGGGCTATCTGAAAACGGCTGTGGCGCTGAAGTTGCCTGTGAATGTGGAGTTGGTGGCATGTGAAACCCGCATGTGGAGCATTCGTTTGTGTGGGATGCTGACCAAGCTTCATTTCAGTCCTAGGCACACATAGAGCACTAAGCATAGAGTGTGAAAACTGAGTTTCTTTGAGAGCTGCTTGGAAGCCTGATGGTGTGTGAAGTTAGTGAGCCAAATGGAGTTGTTCTCCCACAAGAACCACTTGGCTGATCCTTCTTCAATATGCCCTTCACCAACATGCAGTGTTTCCTTGATTGAATTAGCTCTCACACCAATATTTGCGTCTAGAGCCTTTGCATTGAGGGCTATCTGAAAACGGCTGTGTCGCTGAAGTTGCCTGAGAATGTGGAGTTGGTGGCATGTGAAACCCGCATGTGGAGCATTCGTTTGTGTGGGATGCTGACCAAGCTTCATTTCAGTCCTAGGCACACATAGAGCACTAAGCATAGAGTGTGAAAACTGAGTTTCCTTGAGAGCTGCTTGGAAGCCTGATGGTGTGTGAAGTTAGTGAGCCAAATGGAGTTGTTCTCCCACAAGAACCACTCGGCTGATCCTTCTTCAATATGCCCTTCACCAACATGCAGTGTTTCCTTGATTGAATTAGCTCTCACACCAATATTTGCGTCTAGAGCCTTTGCATTGAGGGCTATCTGAAAACGGCTGTGGCGCTGAAGTTGCCTGTGAATGTGGAGTTTGTGGCATGTGAAATCCGCATGTGGAGCATTCGTTTGTGTGGGATGCTGACCAAGCTTCATTTCAGTCCTAGGCACACATAGAGCACTAAGCATAGAGTGTGAAAACTGAGTTTCCTTGAGAGCTGCTTGGAAGCCTGATGGTGTGTGAAGTTAGTGAGCCAAATGGAGTTGTTCTCCCACAAGAACCACTCGGCTGATCCTTCTTCAATATGCCCTTCACCAACATGCAGTGTTTCCTTGATTGAATTAGCTCTCACACCAATATTTGCGTCTAGAGCCTTTGCATTGAGGGCTATCTGAAAACGGCTGTGGCGCTGAAGTTGCCTGTGAATGTGGAGTTGGTGGCATGTGAAACCCGCATGTGGAGCATTCGTTTGTGTGGGATGCTCTACCAGGTTCATTCCTAGATAATGCACTCAAAGGGCACTAAGCAGAGAGTGTGAAAACTGACTTTCCTTGAGAGCTGCTTGGAAGCCTGATGGTGTGTGAAGTTAGTGAGCCAGATGGAGTTGTTCTCCCACAAGAACCACTTCGCTGATCCTTCTTCAATATGCCCTTCACCAACATGCAGTGTTTCCTTGATTGAATTATCTCTCACACCAATATTTGCGTCTAGAGCCTTTGCATTGAGGGCTATCTGAAAACGGCTGTGGCGCTGAAGTTGCCTGTGAATGTGGAGTTGGTGGC
This sequence comes from Ochotona princeps, assembly GCF_030435755.1. Lineage (NCBI taxonomy): Eukaryota > Metazoa > Chordata > Mammalia > Lagomorpha > Ochotonidae > Ochotona > Ochotona princeps. The sequence continues at coordinate 18,660 of NW_026698911.1, read as the reverse complement.
ATGTGAAACCCGCATGTGGAGCATTCGTTTGTGTGGGATGCTCTACCAGGTTCATTTCAGTCCTAGCCATACAAAGGGCACTAAGCATAGAGTGTGAAAACGGAGTTTCCTTGAGAGCTGCTTGGAAGCCTGATGGTGTGTGAAGTTAGTGAGCGAAATGGAGTTGTTCTCCCACAAGAACCACTCGGCTGATCCTTCTTCAATATGCCCTTCACCAACATGCAGTGTTTCCTTGATTGAATTAGCTCTCACACCAATATTTGCGTCTACAGCCTTTGCATTGAGGGCTATCTGAAAACGGCTGTGGCGCTGAAGTTGCCTGTGAATGTGGAGTTTGTGGCATGTGAAATCCGCATGTGGAGCATTCGTTTGTGTGGGATGCTGACCAAGCTTCATTTCAGTCCTAGGCACACATAGAGCACTAAGCATAGAGTGTGAAAACTGAGTTTCCTTGAGAGCTGCTTGGAAGCCTGATGGTGTGTGAAGTTAGTGAGCCAAATGGAGTTGTTCTCCCACAAGAACCACTCGGCTGATCCTTCTTCAATATGCCCTTCACCAACATGCAGTGTTTCCTTGATTGAATTAGCTCTCACACCAATATTTGCGTCTAGAGCCTTTGCATTGAGGGCTATCTGAAAACGGCTGTGGCGCTGAAGTTGCCTGTGAATGTGGAGTTGGTGGCATGTGAAACCCGCATGTGGAGCATTCGTTTGTGTGGGATGCTCTACCAGGTTCATTTCAGTCCTAGCCATACAAAGGGCACTAAGCATAGAGTGTGAAAACGGAGTTTCCTTGAGAGCTGCTTGGAAGCCTGATGGTGTGTGAAGTTAGTGAGCCAAATGGAGTTGTTCTCCCACAAGAACCACTCGGCTGATCCTTCTTCAATATGCCCTTCACCAACATGCAGTGTTTCCTTGATTGAATTAGCTCTCACACCAATATTTGCGTCCAGAGCCTTTGCATTGAGAGCTATCTGAAAACGGCTGTGGCGCTGAAGTTGCCTGTGAATGTGGAGTTTGTGGCATGTGAAATCCGCATGTGGAGCATTCGTTTGTGTGGGATGCTGACCAAGCTTCATTTCAGTCCTAGGCACACATAGAGCACTAAGCATAGAGTGTGAAAACTGAGTTTCCTTGAGAGCTGCTTGGAAGCCTGATGGTGTGTGAAGTTAGTGAGCCAAATGGAGTTGTTCTCCCACAAGAACCACTCGGCTGATCCTTCTTCAATATGCCCTTCACCAACATGCAGTGTTTCCTTGATTGAATTAGCTCTCACACCAATATTTGCGTCTAGAGCCTTTGCATTGAGGGCTATCTGAAAACGGCAGTGGCACTGAAGTTGCCTGTGAATGTGGAGTTGGTGGCATGTGAAACCCGCATGTGGAACATTCGTTTGTGTGGGATGCTCTACCAGGTTCATTCCTAGATAATGCACTCAAAGGGCACTAAGCATAGAGTGTGAAAACTGAGTTTCCTTGAGAGCTGCTTGGAAGCCTGATGGTGTGTCAAGTTAGTGAGCCAGATGGAGTTGTTCTCCCACAAGAACCACTTCGCTGATCCTTCTTCAATATGCCCTTCACCAACATGCAGTGTTTCCTTGATTGAATTAGCTCTCACACCAATATTTGCGTCTAGAGCCTTTGCATTGAGGGCTATCTGAAAACGGCTGTGGCGCTGAAGTTGCCTGTGAATGTGGAGTTGGTGGCATGTGAAACCCGCATGTGGAACATTCGTTTGTGTGGGATGCTCTACCAGGTTCATTCCTAGATAATGCACTCAAAGGGCACTAAGCATAGAGTGTGAAAACTGAGTTTCCTTGAGAGCTGCTTGGAAGCCTGATGGTGTGTGAAGTTAGTGAGCGAAATGGAGTTGTTCTCCCACAAGGACCACTCGGCTGATCCTTCTTCAATATGCCCTTCACCAACATGCAGTGTTTCCTTGATTGAATTAGCTCTCACACCAATATTTGCGTCTAGAGCCTTTGCATTGAGGGCTATCTGAAAACGGCTGTGGCGCTGAAGTTGCCTGAGAATGTGGAGTTGGTGGCATGTGAAACCCGCATGTGGAGCATTCGTTTGCGTGGGATGCTGACCAAGCTTCATTTCAGTCCTAGGCACACATAGAGCACTAAGCATAGAGTGTGAAAACTGAGTTTCCTTGAGAGCTGCTTGGAAGCCTGATGGTGTGTGAAGTTAGTGAGCCAAATGGAGTTGTTCTCCCACAAGAACCACTCGGCTGATCCTTCTTCAATATGCCCTTCACCAACATGCAGTGTTTCCTTGATTGAATTAGCTCTCACACCAATATTTGCGTCTAGAGCCTTTGCATTGAGGGCTATCTGAAAACGGCTGTGGCGCTGAAGTTGCCTGTGAATGTGGAGTTGGTGGCATGTGAAACCCGCATGTGGAGCATTCGTTTGTGTGGGATGCTCTACCAGGTTCATTCCTAGATAATGCACTCAAAGGGCACTAAGCAGAGAGTGTGAAAACTGACTTTCCTTGAGAGCTGCTTGGAAGCCTGATGGTGTGTGAAGTTAGTGAGCCAGATGGAGTTGTTCTCCCACAAGAACCACTTCGCTGATCCTTCTTCAATATGCCCTTCACCAACATGCAGTGTTTCCTTGATTGAATTAGCTCTCACACCAATATTTGCGTCTAGAGCCTTTGCATTGAGGGCTATCTGAAAACGGCTGTGGCGCTGAAGTTGCCTGTGAATGTGGAGTTGGTGGCATGTGAAACCCGCATGTGGAACATTCGTTTGTGTGGGATGCTCTACCAGGTTCATTCCTAGATAATGCACTCAAAGGGCACTAAGCATAGAGTGTGAAAACTGAGTTTCCTTGAGAGCTGCTTGGAAGCCTGATGGTGTGTGAAGTTAGTGAGCCAAATGGAGTTGTTCTCCCACAAGGACCACTTCGCTGATCCTTCTTCAATATGCCCTTCACCAACATGCAGTGTTTCCTTGATTGAATTAGCTCTCACACCAATATTTGCATCTAGAGCCTTTGCATTGAGGGCTATCTGAAAACGGCTGTGGCACTGAAGTTGCCTGTGAATGTGGAGTTGGTGGCATGTGAAACCCGCATGTGGAGCATTCGTTTGTGTGGGATGCTCTACCAGGTTCATTCCTAGAAAATGCACTCAAAGGGCACTGAGCATAGAGTGTGAAAACTGAGTTTCCTTGAGAGCTGCTTGGAAGCCTGATGGTGTGTGAATTTAGTGAGCCAAATGGAGTTGTTCTCCCACAAGAACCACTTCGCTGATCCTTCTTCAATATGCCCTTCACCAACATGCAGTGTTTCCTTGATTGAATTAGCTCTCACACCAATATTTGCGTCTAGAGCCTTTGCATTGAGGGCTATCTGAAAACGGCTGTGGCGCTGAAGTTGCCTGTGAATGTGGAGTTGGTGGCATGTGAAACCCGCATGTGGAGCATTCGTTTGTGTGGGATGCTGACCAAGCTTCATTTCAGTCCTAGGCACACATAGAGCACTAAGCATAGAGTGTGAAAACTGAGTTTCTTTGAGAGCTGCTTGGAAGCCTGATGGTGTGTGAAGTTAGTGAGCCAAATGGAGTTGTTCTCCCACAAGAACCACTTGGCTGATCCTTCTTCAATATGCCCTTCACCAACATGCAGTGTTTCCTTGATTGAATTAGCTCTCACACCAATATTTGCGTCTAGAGCCTTTGCATTGAGGGCTATCTGAAAACGGCTGTGTCGCTGAAGTTGCCTGAGAATGTGGAGTTGGTGGCATGTGAAACCCGCATGTGGAGCATTCGTTTGTGTGGGATGCTGACCAAGCTTCATTTCAGTCCTAGGCACACATAGAGCACTAAGCATAGAGTGTGAAAACTGAGTTTCCTTGAGAGCTGCTTGGAAGCCTGATGGTGTGTGAAGTTAGTGAGCCAAATGGAGTTGTTCTCCCACAAGAACCACTCGGCTGATCCTTCTTCAATATGCCCTTCACCAACATGCAGTGTTTCCTTGATTGAATTAGCTCTCACACCAATATTTGCGTCTAGAGCCTTTGCATTGAGGGCTGTCTGAAAACGGCTGTGGCGCTGAAGTTGCCTGTGAATGTGGAGTTGGTGGCATGTGAAACCCGCATGTGGAGCATTCGTTCGTGTGGGATGCTCTACCAGCTTCATTTCAGTCCTAGCCATACAAAGGGCACTAAGCATAGAGTGTGAAAACTGAGTTTCCTTGAGAGCTGCTTGGAAGCCTGATGGTGTGTGAAGTTAGTGAGCCAAATGGAGTTGTTCTCCCACAAGAACCACTCGGCTGATCCTTCTTCCATATGCCCTTCACCAACATGCAGTGTTCCCTTGATTGAATTAGCTCTCACACCAATATTTGCGTCTAGAGCCTTTGCATTGAGGGCTATCTGAAAACAGCTGTGGCGCTGAAGTTGCCTGAGAATGTGGAGTTGGTGGCATGTGAAATCCGCATGTGGAGCATTCGTTTGTGTGGGATGCTGACCAAGCTTCATTTCAGTCCTAGGCACACATAGAGCACTAAGCATAGAGTGTGAAAACTGAGTTTCCTTGAGAGCTGCTTGGAAGCCTGATGGTGTGTGAAGTTAGTGAGCCAAATGGAGTTGTTCTCCCACAAGAACCACTCGGCTGATCCTTCTTCAATATGCCCTTCACCAACATGCAGTGTTTCCTTGATTGAACTAGCTCTCACACCAATATTTGCGTCTAGAGCCTTTGCATTGAGGGCTAACTGAAAACGGCTGTGGCGCTGAAGTTGCCTGTGAATGTGGAGTTGGTGGCATGTGAAACCCGCATGTGGAGCATTCGTTTGTGTGGGATGCTCTACCAGGTTCATTTCAGTCCTAGGCACTCAAAGGGCACTGAGCATAGAGTGTGAAAACTGAGTTTCCTTGAGAGCTGCTTGGAAGCCTGATGGTGTGTGAAGTTAGTGAGCCAAATGGAGTTGTTCTCCCACAAGAACCACTCGGCTGATCCTTCTTCAATATGCCCTTCACCAACATGCAGTGTTTCCTTGATTGAATTAGCTCTCACACCAATATTTGCGTCTAGAGCCTTTGCATTGAGGGCTATCTGAAAACGGCTGAGGCGCTGAAGTTGCCTGTGAATGTGGAGTTGGTGGCATGTGAAACCCGCATGTGGAGCATTCGTTTGTGTGGGATGCTCTACCAGGTTCATTCCTAGAAAATGCACTCAAAGGGCACTGAGCATAGAGTGTGAAAACTGAGTTTCCTTGAGAGCTGCTTGGAAGCCTGATGGTGTGTGAAGTTAGTGAGCCAAATGGAGTTGTTCTCCCACAAGAACCACTTCGCTGATCCTTCTTCAATATGCCCTTCACCAACATGCAGTGTTTCCTTGATTGAATTAGCTCTCACACCAATATTTGCGTCTAGAGCCTTTGCATTGAGGGCTATCTGAAAACGGCTGTGGCGCTGAAGTTGCCTGTGAATGTGGAGTTGGTGGCATGTGAAACCCGCATGTGGAGCATTCGTTTGTGTGGGATGCTCTCCAAGCTTCATTTCAGTCCTAGGCCCTCAAAGGGCACTAAGCATAGAGTGTGAAAACTGAGTTTCCTTGAGAGCTGCTTGGAAGCCTGATGGTGTGTGAAGTTAGTGAGCCAAATGGAGTTGTTCTCCCACAAGAACCACTCGGCTGATCCTTCTTCAATATGCCCTTCACCAACATGCAGTGTTTCCTTGATTGAATTAGCTCTCACACCAATATTTGCGTCTAGAGCCTTTGCATTGAGGGTTATCTGAAAACGGCTGTGGCGCTGAAGTTGCCTGTGAATGTGGAGTTGGTGGCATGTGAAACCCGCATGTGGAGCATTCGTTTGTGTGGGATGCTCTACCAGGATCATTTCAGTCCTAGCCATAGAAAGGGTACTAAGCATAGAGTGTGAAAACTGCGTTTCCTTGAGAGCTGCTTGGAAGCCTGATGGTGTGTGAAGTTAGTGAGCCAAATGGAGTTGTTCTCCCACAAGAACCACTCGGCTGATCCTTCTTCAATATGCCCTTCACCAACATGCAGTGTTTCCTTGATTGAATTAGCTCTCACACCAATATTTGCGTCTAGAGCCTTTGCATTGAGGGCTATCTGAAAACGGCTGTGGCGCTGAAGTTGCATGAGAATGTGGAGTTTGTGGCATGTGAAATCCGCATGTGGAGCATTCGTTTGTGTGGGATGCTGACCAAGCTTCATTTCAGTCCCAGGCACACATAGAGCACTAAGCATAGAGTGTGAAAACTGAGTTTCCTTGAGAGCTGCTTGGAAGCCTGATGGTGTGTGAAGTTAGTGAGCCAAATGGAGTTGTTCTCCCACAAGAACCACTCGGCTGATCCTTCTTCAATATGCCCTTCACCAACATGCAGTGTTTCCTTGATTGAATTAGCTCTCACACCAATATTTGCGTCTAGAGCCTTTGCATTGAGGGCTATCTGAAAACGGCTGTGGCGCTGAAGTTGCCTGTGAATGTGGAGAGGGTGGCATGTGAAACCCGCATGTGGAGCATTCGTTTGTGTGGGATGCTCTACCAGGTTCATTCCTAGAAAATGCACTCAAAGGGCACTAAGCATAGAGTGTGAAAACTGAGTTTCCTTGAGAGCTGCTTGGAAGCCTGATGGTGTGTGAAGTTAGTGAGCCAAATGGAGTTGTTCTCCCACAAGAACCACTCGGCTGATCCTTCTTCAATATGCCCTTCACCAACATGCAGTGTTCCCTTGATTGAATTAGCTCTCACACCAATATTTGCGTCTAGAGCCTTTGCATTGAGGGCTATCTGAAAACAGCTGTGGCGCTGAAGTTGCCTGAGAATGTGGAGTTGGTGGCATGTGAAACCCGCATGTGGAGCATTCGTTTGTGTGGGATGCTGACCAAGCTTCATTTCAGTCCTAGGCACACATAGAGCACTAAGCATAGAGTGTGAAAACTGAGTTTCCTTGAGAGCTGCTTGGAAGCCTGATGGTGTGTGAAGTTAGTGAGCCAAATGGAGTTGTTCTCCCACAAGAACCACTCGGCTGATCCTTCTTCAATATGCCCTTCACCAACATGCAGTGTTTCCTTGATTGAATTACCTCTCACACCAATATTTGCGTCTAGAGCCTTTGCATTGAGGGCTAACTGAAAACGGCTGTGGCGCTGAAGTTGCCTGTGAATGTGGAGTTGGTGGCATGTGAAACCCGCATGTGGAGCATTCGTTTGTGTGGGATGCTCTACCAGGTTCATTCCTAGAAAATGCACTCAAAGGGCACTGAGCATAGAGTGTGAAAACTGAGTTTCCTTGAGAGCTGCTTGGAAGCCTGATGGTGTGTGAAGTTAGTGAGCCAAATGGAGTTGTTCTCCCACAAGAACCACTTCGCTGATCCTTCTTCAATATGCCCTTCACCAACATGCAGTGTTTCCTTGATTGAATTAGCTCTCACACCAATATTTGCGTCTAGAGCCTTTGCATTGAGGGCTATCTGAAAACGGCTGTGGCGCTGAAGTTGCCTGTGAATGTGGAGTTGGTGGCATGTGAAACCCGCATGTGGAGCATTCGTTTGTGTGGGATGCTCTACCAGGTTCATTTCAGTCCTAGCCATAGAAAGGGCACTAAGCATAGAGTGTGAAAACTGAGTTTCCTTGAGAGCTGCTTGGAAGCCTGATGGTGTGTGAAGTTAGTGAGCCAAATGGAGTTGTTCTCCCACAAGAACCACTCGGCTGATCCTTCTTCAATATGCCCTTCACCAACATGCAGTGTTTCCTTGATTGATTTAGCTCTCACACCAATATTTGCGTCTAGAGCCTTTGCATTGAGGGCTATCTGAAAACGGCTGTGGCGCTGAAGTTGCCTGTGAATGTGGAGTTGGTGGCATGTGAAACCCGCATGTGGAGCATTCGTTTGTGTGGGATGCTCTACCAGGTTCATTCCTAGATAATGCACTCAAAGGGCACTAAGCATAGAGTGTGAAAACTGAGTTTCCTTGAGAGCTGCTTGGAAGCCTGATGGTGTGTGAAGTTAGTGAGCCAAATGGAGTTGTTCTCCCACAAGAACCACTTCGCTGATCCTTCTTCAATATGCCCTTCACCAACATGCAGTGTTTCCTTGATTGAATTAGCTCTCACACCAATATTTGCGTCTAGAGCCTTTGCATTGAGGGCTATCTGAAAACGGCTGTGGCGCTGAAGTTGCCTGTGAATGTGGAGTTGGTGGCATGTGAAACCCGCATGTGGAACATTCGTTTGTGTGGGATGCTCTACCAGGTTCATTCCTAGATACTGCACTCAAAGGGCACTAAGCATAGAGTGTGAAAACTGAGTTTCCTTGAGAGCTGCTTGGAAGCCTGATGGTGTGTGAAGTTAGTGAGGGAAATGGAGTTGTTCTCCCACAAGAACCACTCGGCTGATCCTTCTTCAATATGCCCTTCACCAACATGCAGTGTTTCCTTGATTGAATTAGCTCTCACACCAATATTTGCGTCTAGAGCCTTTGCATTGAGGGCTATCTGAAAACGGCTGTGGCGCTGAAGTTGCCTGAGAATGTGGAGTTGGTGGCATGTGAAACCCGCATGTGGAGCATTCGTTTGTGTGGGATGCTGACCAAGCTTCATTTCAGTCCTAGGCACACATAGAGCACTAAGCATAGAGTGTGAAAACTGAGTTTCCTTGAGAGCTGCTTGGAAGCCTGATGGTGTGTGAAGTTAGTGAGCCAAATGGAGTTGTTCTCCCCCAAGAACCACTCGGCTGATCCTTCTTCAATATGCCCTTCACCAACATGCAGTGTTTCCTTGATTGAATTAGCTCTCACACAAATATTTGCGTCTAGAGCCTTTGCATTGAGGGCTGTCTGAAAACGGCTGTGGCGCTGAAGTTGCCTGTGAATGTGGAGTTGGTGGCATGTGAAACCCGCATGTGGAGCATTCGTTTGTGTGGGATGCTCTACCAGGTTCATTTCAGTCCTAGCCATACAAAGGGCACTAAGCATAGAGTGTGAAAACTGAGTTTCCTTGAGAGCTGCTTGGAAGCCTGATGGTGTGTGAAGTTAGTGAGCCAAATGGAGTTGTTCTCCCACAAGAACCACTTCGCTGATCCTTCTTCAATATGCCCTTCACCAACATGCAGTGTTTCCTTGATTGAATTAGCTCTCACACCAATATTTGCGTCTAGAGCCTTTGCATTGAGGGCTATCTGAAAACGGCTGTGGCGCTGAAGTTGCCTGTGAATGTGGAGTTGGTGGCATGTGAAACCCGCATGTGGAGCATTCGTTTGTGTGGGATGCTCTACCAGGATCATTTCAGTCCTAGCCATAGAAAGGGCACTAAGCATAGAGTGTGAAAACTGCGTTTCCTTGAGAGCTGCTTGGAAGCCTGATGGTGTGTGAAGTTAGTGAGCCAAATGGAGTTGTTCTCCCCCAAGAACCACTCGGCTGATCCTTCTTCAATATGCCCTTCACCAACATGCAGTGTTTCCTTGATTGAATTAGCTCTCACACCAATATTTGCGTCTAGAGCCTTTGCATTGAGGGCTATCTGAAAACGGCTGTGGCGCTGAAGTTGCATGAGAATGTGGAGTTTGTGGCATGTGAAATCCGCATGTGGAGCATTCGTTTGTGTGGGATGCTGACCAAGCTTCATTTCAGTCCTAGGCACACATAGAGCACTAAGCATAGAGTGTGAAAACTGAGTTTCCTTGAGAGCTGCTTGGAAGCCTGATGGTGTGTGAAGTTAGTGAGCCAAATGGAGTTGTTCTCCCACAAGAACCACTCGGCTGATCCTTCTTCAATATGCCCTTCACCAACATGCAGTGTTTCCTTGATTGAATTAGCTCTCACACCAATATTTGCGTCTAGAGCCTTTGCATTGAGGGCTATCTGAAAACGGTTGTGGCGCTGAAGTTGCCTGAGAATGTGGAGTTGGTGGCATGTGAAACCCGCATGTGGAGCATTCGTTTGTGTGGGATGCTGACCAAGCTTCATTTTAGTCCTAGGCACACATAGAGCACTAAGCATAGAGTGTGAAAACTGAGTTTCCTTGAGAGCTGCTTGGAAGCCTGATGGTGTGTGAAGTTAGTGAGCCAAATGGAGTTGTTCTCCCACAAGAACCACTCGGCTGATCCTTCTTCAATATGCCCTTCACCAACATGCAGTGTTTCCTTGATTGAATTAGCTCTCACACCAATATTTGCGTCTAGAGCCTTTGCATTGAGGGCTATCTGAAAACGGCTGTGGCGCTGAAGTTGCCTGTGAATGTGGAGTTGGTGGCATGTGAAACCCGCATGTGGAGCATTCGTTTGTGTGGGATGCTCTACCAGGTTCATTCCTAGATAATGCATTCAAAGGGCACTAAGCATAGAGTGTGAAAACTGAGTTTCCTTGAGAGCTGCTTGGAAGCCTGATGGTGTGTGAAGTTAGTTAGCCAAATGGAGTTGTTCTCCCACAAGAACCACTCGGCTGATCCTTCTTCAATATGCCCTTCACCAACATGCAGTGTTTCCTTGATTGAATTAGCTCTCACACCAATATTTGCGTCTAGAGCCTTTGCATTGAGGGCTATCTGAAAACGGCTGTGGCGCTGAAGTTGCCTGTGAATGTGGAGTTGGTGGCATGTGAAACCCGCATGTGGAGCATTCGTTTGTGTGGGATGCTCTACCAGGTTCATTCCTAGATAATGTACTCAAAGGGCACTAAGCATAGAGTGTGAAAACTGAGTTTCCTTGAGAGCTGCTTGGAAGCCTGATGGTGTGTGAAGTTAGTGAGCCAAAAGGAGTTGTTCTCCCACAAGAACCACTCGGCTGATCCTTCTTCAATATGCCCTTCACCAACATGCAGTGTTTCCTTGATTGAATTAGCTCTCACACCAATATTTGTGTCTAGAGCCTTTGCATTGAGGGCTATCTGAAAACGGCTGTGGCGCTGAAGTTGCCTGTGAATGTGGAGTTGGTGGCATGTGAAACCTGCATGTGGAGCATTCGTTTGTGTGGGATGCTCTACCAGGTTCATTCCTAGATAATGCACTCAAAGGGCACTAAGCATAGAGTGTGAAAACTGAGTTTCCTTGAGAGCTGCTTGGAAGCCTGATGGTGTGTGAAGTTAGTGAGCCAAATGGAGTTGTTCTCCCCCAAGAACCACTCGGCTGATCCTTCTTCAATATGCCCTTCACCAACATGCAGTGTTTCCTTGATTGAATTAGCTCTCACACCAATATTTGCGTCTAGAGCCTTTGCATTGAGGGCTATCTGAAAACGGCTGTGGCGCTGAAGTTGCCTGTGAATGTGGAGTTGGTGGCATGTGAAACCCGCATGTGGAGCATTCGTTTGTGTGGGATGCTGACCAAGCTTCATTTCAGTCCTAGGCACTCAAAGGGCACTAAGCATAGAGTGTGAAAACTGAGTTTCCTTGAGAGCTGCTTGGAAGCCTGATGGTGTGTGAAGTTAGTGAGCCAAATGGAGTTGTTCTCCCACAAGAACCACTCGGCTGATCCTTCTTCAATATGCCCTTCACCAACATGCAGTGTTTCCTTGATTGAATTAGCTCTCACACCAATATTTGTGTCTAGAGCCTTTGCATTGAGGGCTATCTGAAAACGGCTGTGGCGCTGAAGTTGCCTGTGAATGTGGAGTTGGTGGCATGTGAAACCCGCATGTGGAGCATTCGTTTGTGTGGGATGCTCTACCAGGTTCATTCCTAGATAATGCATTCAAAGGGCACTAAGCATAGAGTGTGAAAACTGAGTTTCCTTGAGAGCTGCTTGGAAGCCTGATGGTGTGTGAAGTTAGTTATCCAAATGGAGTTGTTCTCCCCCAAGAACCACTCGGCTGATCCTTCTTCAATATGCCCTTCACCAACATGCAGTGTTTCCTTGATTGAATTAGCTCTCACACCAATATTTGCGTCTAGAGCCTTTGCATTGAGGGCTATCTGAAAACGGCTGTGGCGCTGAAGTTGCCTGTGAATGTGGAGTTGGTGGCATGTGAAACCCGCATGTGGAACATTCGTTTGTGTGGGATGCTGACCAAGCTTCATTTCAGTCCTAGGCACTCAAAGGGCACTAAGCATAGAGTGTGAAAACTGAGTTTCCTTGAGAGCTGCTTGGAAGCCTGATGGTTTGTGAAGTTAGTGAGCCAAATGGAGTTGTTCTCCCACAAGAACCACTCGGCTGATCCTTCTTCAATATGCCCTTCACCAACATGCAGTGTTTCCTTGATTGAATTAGCTCTCACACCAATATTTGCGTCTAGAGCCTTTGCATTGAGGGCTATCTGAAAACGGCTGTGGCGCTAAAGTTGCCTGTGAATGTGGAGTTGGTGGCATGTGAAACCCGCATGTGGAGCATTCGTTTGTGTGGGATGCTCTACCAGGTTCATTTCAGTCCTAGCCATAGAAAGGGCACTAAGCATAGAGTGTGAAAACTGAGTTTCCTTGAGAGCTGCTTGGAAGCCTGATGGTGTGTGAAGTTAGTGAGCCAAATGGAGTTGTTCTCCCACAAGAACCACTCGGCTGATCCTTCTTCAATATGCCCTTCACCAACATGCAGTGTTTCCTTGATTGAATTAGCTCTCACACCAATATTTGCGTCTAGAGCCTTTGCATTGAGGGCTATCTGAAAACGGCTGTGGCGCTGAAGTTGCCTGTGAATGTGGAGTTGGTGGCATGTGAAACCCGCATGTGGAGCATTCGTTTGTGTGGGATGCTCTACCAGGTTCATTCCTAGATAATGCATTCAAAGGGCACTAAGCATAGAGTGTGAAAACTGAGTTTCCTTGAGAGCTGCTTGGAAGCCTGATGGTGTGTGAAGTTAGTTAGCCAAATGGAGTTGTTCTCCCACAAGAACCACTCGGCTGATCCTTCTTCAATATGCCCTTCACCAACATGCAGTGTTTCCTTGATTGAATTAGCTCTCACACCAATATTTGCGTCTAGAGCCTTTGCATTGAGGGCTATCTGAAAACGGCTGTGGCGCTGAAGTTGCCTGTGAATGTGGAGTTGGTGGCATGTGAAACCCGCATGTGGAGCATTCGTTTGTGTGGGATGCTCTACCAGGTTCATTCCTAGATAATGTACTCAAAGGGCACTAAGCATAGAGTGTGAAAACTGAGTTTCCTTGAGAGCTGCTTGGAAGCCTGATGGTGTGTGAAGTTAGTGAGCCAAATGGAGTTGTTCTCCCACAAGAACCACTCGGCTGATCCTTCTTCAATATGCCCTTCACCAACATGCAGTGTTTCCTTGATTGAATTAGCTCTCACACCAATATTTGTGTCTAGAGCCTTTGCATTGAGGGCTATCTGAAAACGGCTGTGGCGCTGAAGTTGCCTGTGAATGTGGAGTTGGTGGCATGTGAAACCTGCATGTGGAGCATTCGTTTGTGTGGGATGCTCTACCAGGTTCATTCCTAGATAATGCACTCAAAGGGCACTAAGCATAGAGTGTGAAAACTGAGTTTCCTTGAGAGCTGCTTGGAAGCCTGATGGTGTGTGAAGTTAGTGAGCCAAATGGAGTTGTTCTCCCCCAAGAACCACTCGGCTGATCCTTCTTCAATATGCCCTTCACCAACATGCAGTGTTTCCTTGATTGAATTAGCTCTCACACCAATATTTGCGTCTAGAGCCTTTGCATTGAGGGCTATCTGAAAACGGCTGTGGCGCTGAAGTTGCCTGTGAATGTGGAGTTGGTGGCATGTGAAATCCGCATGTGGAGCATTCGTTTGTGTGGGATGCTCTACCAGGTTCATTCCTAGATAATGCACTCAAAGGGCACTAAGCATAGAGTGTGAAAACTGAGTTTCTTTGAGAGCTGCTTGGAAGCCTGATGGTGTGTGAAGTTAGTTAGCCAAATGGAGTTGTTCTCCCCCAAGAACCACTCGGCTGATCCTTCTTCAATATGCCCTTCACCAACATGCAGTGTTTCCTTGATTGAATTAGCTCTCACACCAATATTTGCGTCTAGAGCCTTTGCATTGAGGGCTATCTGAAAATGGCTGTGGCGCTGAAGTTGCCTGAGAATGTGGAGTTGGTGGCATGTGAAACCCGCATGTGGAGCATTCGTTTGTGTGGGATGCTGACCAAGCTTCATTTCAGTCCTAGGCACTCAAAGGGCACTAAGCATAGAGTGTGAAAACTGAGTTTCCTTGAGAGCTGCTTGGAAGCCTGATGGTGTGTGAAGTTAGTGAGCCAAATGGAGTTGTTCTCCCACAAGAACCACTCGGCTGATCCTTCTTCAATATGCCCTTCACCAACATGCAGTGTTTCCTTGATTGAATTAGCTCTCACACCAATATTTGTGTCTAGAGCCTTTGCATTGAGGGCTATCTGAAAACGGCTGTGGCGCTGAAGTTGCCTGTGAATGTGGAGTTGGTGGCATGTGAAACCCGCATGTGGAGCATTCGTTTGTGTGGGATGCTCTACCAGGTTCATTCCTAGATAATGCACTCAAAGGGCACTAAGCATAGAGTGTGAAAACTGAGTTTCCTTGAGAGCTGCTTGGAAGCCTGATGGTGTGTGTAGTGAGCCAAATGGAGTTGTTCTCCCCCAAGAACCACTCGGCTGATCCTTCTTCAATATGCCCTTCACCAACATGCAGTGTTTCCTTGATTGAATTAGCTCTCACACCAATATTTGCGTCTAGAGCCTTTGCATTGAGGGCTATCTGAAAACGGCTGTGGCGCTGAAGTTGCCTGTGAATGTGGAGTTGGTGGCATGTGAAACCCGCATGTGGAGCATTCGTTTGTGTGGGATGCTCTACCAGGTTCATTCCTAGATAATGCATTCAAAGGGCACTAAGCATAGAGTGTGAAAACTGAGTTTCCTTGAGAGCTGCTTGGAAGCCTGATGGTGTGTGAAGTTAGTTAGCCAAATGGAGTTGTTCTCCCCCAAGAACCACTCGGCTGATCCTTCTTCAATATGCCCTTCACCAACATGCAGTGTTTCCTTGATTGAATTAGCTCTCACACCAATATTTGCGTCTAGAGCCTTTGCATTGAGGGCTATCTGAAAACGGCTGTGGCGCTGAAGTTGCCTGTGAATGTGGAGTTGGTGGCATGTGAAACCCGCATGTGGAGCATTCGTTTGTGTGGGATGCTCTACCAGGTTCATTCCTAGATAATGCACTCAAAGGGCACTAAGCATAGAGTGTGAAAACTGAGTTTCCTTGAGAGCTGCTTGGAAGCCTGATGGTGTGTGTAGTGAGCCAAATGGAGTTGTTCTCCCCCAAGAACCGCTCGGCTGATCCTTCTTCAATATGCCCTTCACCAACATGCAGTGTTTCCTTGATTGAATTAGCTCTCACACCAATATTTGCGTCTAGAGCCTTTGCATTGAGGGCTATCTGAAAATGGCTGTGGCGCTGAAGTTGCCTGTGAATGTGGAGTTGGTGGCATGTGAAACCCGCATGTGGAGCATTCGTTTGTGTGGGATGCTCTACCAGGTTCATTCCTAGATAATGCACTCAAAGGGCACTAAGCATAGAGTGTGAAAACTGAGTTTCCTTGAGAGCTGCTTGGAAGCCTGATGGTGTGTGAAGTTAGTGAGCCAAATGGAGTTGTTCTCCCCCAAGAACCACTCGGCTGATTCTTCTTCAATATGCCCTTCACCAACATGCAGTGTTTCCTTGATTGAATTAGCTCTCACACCAATATTTGCGTCTAGAGCCTTTGCATTGAGGGCTATCTGAAAACGGCAGTGGCGCTGAAGTTGCCTGTGAATGTGGAGTTGGTGGCATGTGAAACCCGCATGTGGAGCATTCGTTTGTGTGGGATGCTCTACCAGGTTCATTCCTAGATAATGCACTCAAAGGGCACTAAGCATAGAGTGTGAAAACTGAGTTTCCTTGAGAGCTGCTTGGAAGCCTGATGGTGTGTGAAGTTAGTGAGCCAAATGGAGTTGTTCTCCCCCAAGAACCACTCGGCTGATTTTTCTTCCATATGCCCTTCACCAACATGCAGTGTTTCCTTGATTGAATTAGCTCTCACACCAATATTTGCGTCTAGAGCCTTTGCATTGAGGGCTATCTGAAAACGGCTGTGGCGCTGAAGTTGCCTTTGAATGTGGAGCTGGTGGCACGTGAAACCCGCATGTGGAGCATTCGTTTGTGTGGGATGCTCTACCAGGTTCATTTCAGTCCTAGCCATGGAAAGGGCACTAAGCATAGAGTGTGAAAACTGAGTTTCCTTGAGAGCTGCTTGGAAGCCTGATGGTGTGTGAAGTTAGTGAGCCAAATGGAGTTGTTCTCCCACAAGAACCACTCGGCTGATCCTTCTTCAATATGCCCTTCACCAACATGCAGTGTTTCCTTGATTGAATTAGCTCTCACACCAATATTTGCGTCTAGAGCCTTTGCATTGAGGGCTATCTGAAAATGGCTGTGGCACTGAAGTTGCCTGTGAATGTGGAGTTGGTGGCATGTGAAACCCGCATGTGGAGCATTCGTTTGTGTGGGATGCTCTACGAGGTTCATTCCTAGATAATGCATTCAAAGGGCACTAAGCATAGAGTGTGAAAACTGAGTTTCCTTGAGAGCTGCTTGGAAGCCTGATGGTGTGTGAAGTTAGTTAGCCAAATGGAGTTGTTCTCCCCCATGAACCACTCGGCTGATCCTTCTTCAATATGCCCTTCACCAACATGCAGTGTTTCCTTGATTGAATTAGCTCTCACACCAATATTTGCGTCTAGAGCCTTTGCATTGAGGGCTATCTGAAAACGGCTGTGGCGCTGAAGTTGCCTGTGAATGTGGAGTTGGTGGCATGTGAAACCCGCATGTGGAGCATTCGTTTGTGTGGGATGCTCTACCAGGTTCATTCCTAGATAATGCACTCAAAGGGCACTAAGCATAGAGTGTGAAAACTGAGTTTCCTTGAGAGCTGCTTGGAAGCCTGATGGTGTGTGTAGTGAGCCAAATGGAGTTGTTCTCCCCCAAGAACCGCTCGGCTGATCCTTCTTCAATATGCCCTTCACCAACATGCAGTGTTTCCTTGATTGAATTAGCTCTCACACCAATATTTGCGTCTAGAGCCTTTGCATTGAGGGCTATCTGAAAATGGCTGTGGCGCTGAAGTTGCCTGTGAATGTGGAGTTGGTGGCATGTGAAACCCGCATGTGGAGCATTCGTTTGTGTGGGATGCTCTACCAGGTTCATTCCTAGATAATGCACTCAAAGGGCACTAAGCATAGAGTGTGAAAACTGAGTTTCCTTGAGAGCTGCTTGGAAGCCTGATGGTGTGTGAAGTTAGTGAGCCAAATGGAGTTGTTCTCCCCCAAGAACCACTCGGCTGATTCTTCTTCAATATGCCCTTCACCAACATGCAGTGTTTCCTTGATTGAATTAGCTCTCACACCAATATTTGCGTCTAGAGCCTTTGCATTGAGGGCTATCTGAAAACGGCAGTGGCGCTGAAGTTGCCTGTGAATGTGGAGTTGGTGGCATGTGAAACCCGCATGTGGAGCATTCGTTTGTGTGGGATGCTCTACCAGGTTCATTCCTAGATAATGCACTCAAAGGGCACTAAGCATAGAGTGTGAAAACTGAGTTTCCTTGAGAGCTGCTTGGAAGCCTGATGGTGTGTGAAGTTAGTGAGCCAAATGGAGTTGTTCTCCCCCAAGAACCACTCGGCTGATCCTTCTTCAATATGCCCTTCACCAACATGCAGTGTTTCCTTGATTGAATTAGCTCTCACACCAATATTTGCGTCTAGAGCCTTTGCATTGAGGGCTATCTGAAAACGGCTGTGGCGCTGAAGTTGCCTTTGAATGTGGAGCTGGTGGCATGTGAAACCCGCATGTGGAGCATTCGTTTGTGTGGGATGCTCTACCAGGTTCATTTCAGTCCTAGCCATAGAAAGGGCACTAAGCATAGAGTGTGAAAACTGAGTTTCCTTGAGAGCTGCTTGGAAGCCTGATGGTGTGTGAAGTTAGTGAGCCAAACGGAGTTGTTCTCCCACAAGAACCACTCGGCTGATCCTTCTTCAATATGCCCTTCACCAACATGCAGTGTTTCATTGATTGAATTAGCTCTCACACCAATATTTGCGTCTAGAGCCTTTGCATTGAGGGCTATCTGAAAATGGCTGTGGCGCTGAAGTTGCCTGTGAATGTGGAGTTGGTGGCATGTGAAACCCGCATGTGGAGCATTCGTTTGTGTGGGATGCTCTACGAGGTTCATTCCTAGATAATGCACTCAAAGGGCACTAAGCATAGAGTGTGAAAACTGAGTTTCCTTGAGAGCTGCTTGGAAGCCTGATGGTGTGTGAAGTTAGTGAGCCAAATGGAGTTGTTCTCCCACAAGAACCACTTGGCTGATTCTTCTTCAATATGCCCTTCACCAACATGCAGTGTTTCCTTGATTGAATTAGCTCTCACACCAATATTTGCGTCTAGAGCCTTTGCATTGAGGGCTATCTGAAAACGGCTGTGGCGCTGAAGTTGCCTGTGAATGTGGAGTTGGTGGCATGTGAAACCCGCATGTGGAGCATTCGTTTGTGTGGGATGCTCTACCAGGTTCATTCCTAGATAATGCACTCAAAGGGCACTAGGCATAGTGTGTGAAAACTGAGTTTCCTTGAGAGCTGCTTGGAAGCCTGATGGTGTGTGAAGTTAGTGAGCCAAATGGAGTTGTTCTCCCACAAGAACCACTCGGCTGATCCTTCTTCAATATGCCCTTCACCAACATGCAGTGTTTCCTTGATTGAATTAGCTCTCACACCAAT